>NW_026646028.1:0-143927 GCF_949987535.1 Balaenoptera acutorostrata | reverse complement strand
CTGAAAAAGGAATAGGTCTTGTCTCTTACATATTGGGTTTATGGAACGGTATCTGAGCTAATTTGAAATCCTTGTTTTATGCATCACCCCACCTCACCTTTCCCGTTCAGCAGCCGTAGTGTGTTTCCTAAACGTGTGACTCTGTTCTGTTTTGTAATTCAGTTCAAGTGTAGCGGTTTTTACATTCCCTCTAGAAGTGATATCTTATGATAAGTGTCTTTTTCTGTGTGACTTATTTCACTTAGAATCGTCATACCTTAATCCACTCATCGTGCTGCTACTAGCCTTATGACGTTGATTTCATGGCTGAGTGATATTCCATTGTACATGAGGACCCCAACTTCTTTATCCATTTTTCTCTTTCCTAGGATATTTAAGGTGTAATGAAGTGGGGGTTCTTGTCAACAGAGCAGCCCTAAACTTTGGGGTGCCTGTGTCTTGCTGATTTTTAGTTTTCCCAATTTATACGCCCATGATTGGAAGTGCCCTATGCTCTCCAAGCTGTGTTTTTTAGATGTTTCAGAACACACCGTACACTTCTCCAGAGTGGCTGTTGGCAATTTACATCCCACCCATCAGCGTAGCAAGGCTCCCATTTCTCTATGGCCGGTCCTGCATTTCTGGTTTGGACACTTTTTTCCGCATGGCCCTTTTGCCCGCTGGGAAGCGAGACTTCTTTGGAGCGCTGATTGGCCTTTCCAGGTTGCTTGGTTGGCCAAAAAGGGCGTATGCGTTTTTTCCTGAATATATTCAGGAAAAAACGCATACGCCCTTTTTGGCCAAGGGCATCATTGTCCACGTTTTGCCGCTTTTCCTGTGCTTTCAAGGCGATTCGAATCTACCTCCTGAAATCTGTTTCCTGCAATTCTGCCTTGCTTTCAAAGCCTCTTCGTTGCCTTCCCTTAATATATTTGTGGACGAGAGGTATCATTTAAAACTCTGCAGGTTTGTGAATTGCAGTGCCCCTGAGCTCCATTTTTCAACTCGCTTTTTTGGGAGCTGGCCGCAAAAGCGCAGGATTGCTTCAGGCCCTCTTCTGGTTCTGGGGGGCAGGCTGAGCTTGTGCTTAATTCTTCTTCCTGATGGGAAAATAGAGTGACCTGTGCCTGTCCCAACACCTAG
Source organism: Balaenoptera acutorostrata (assembly GCF_949987535.1). NCBI lineage: Eukaryota > Metazoa > Chordata > Mammalia > Artiodactyla > Balaenopteridae > Balaenoptera > Balaenoptera acutorostrata. The sequence continues at coordinate 142,805 of NW_026646028.1, read as the reverse complement.
AGCTAGTCTCTCATTGGTTCCCCCTCTTCCCGTTCATCCTCAGGACAAATTGCAACCTGTACGGAACAGGAGGTTAAAGGTGCTGATTCTCCAAGGAGGGAGATGGCTAGTAAATCGGCTGGAATGGCGAACCCGAGCAAAGGAGATGAGAAATGAGGTGCGTTTTAGAAACCTTTCCCGATCACACGGTGTACCATCTTCTGGGTTTCTCATGCCTGTTTTCGACGTAGGAAGATGCCCTTGAACCTGGAGATTTGGGACCCATGGGATGGGTACCATGCAGTATTACTTGAAAGGGTCTGCGTTGGCTCACCCAACCTCACCGAACCTCTCAGCCCCAAGAGTGTCCACCCTTATGTCTCAATCAGCTGTGGGTCTAGATATGGTCAATCCAGGTTGCATCATAGCCCCTGAACGAATTTTGTAAGAATTTCTCTCTCTTTCACTGCCTTTGTTTCACGGGTTTTGAAAAGTAATTTATTTTTATAATGGGGTTTAGCTGCTTTTCACGGCTGTGTTTATGCCGCTTTAAACCCCCTTGACTCACTTACAGAGAGATATCAATACATAGGTTTGAAGATTCTTACTAGTCAGATATATTCTTGTGCGGTGAATAGGGGGTGTTGAGTCCAGTTCACTGAAAAAGGAATAGGTCTTGTCTCTTACATATTGGGTTTATGGAACGGTATCTGAGCTAATTTGAAACCCTTGTTTTATGCATCACCCCACCTCACCTTTCCCGTTCAGCAGCCATAGTGTGTTTTCTGAACGTGTGACTCTGTTCTGTTTTGTAATTCAGTTCAAGTGTAGCGGTTTTTACATTCCCTCTCTAAGTGATATCTTATGATAAGTGTCTTTTTCTGTGTGACTTATTTCACTTAGAATCGTCGTACCTAAATCCACTCATCGTGCTGCTACTAGCCTTATGACGTGGATTTCATGGCTGAGTGATATTCCATTGTACATGAGGACCACAACTTCTTTATCCATTTTTCACTTTCCTAGGATATTTAAGGTGTAATGAAGTGGGGGTTCTTGTCAACAGAGCAGCCCTAAACTTTGGGGTGCCTGTGTCTTGCTGATTTTTAGTTTTCCCAATTTATACGCCCATGAGTGGAAGTGCCCTATGCTCTCCAAGCTGTGTTTTTTAGATGTTTCAGAACACACCGTACACTTCTCCAGAGTGGCTGTTGGCAATTTACATCCCACCCATCAGCGTAGCAAGGCTCCCATTTCTCCATGGCCGGTCCTGCATTTCTGGTTTGGACACTTTTTTCCGCATGGCCCTTTTGCCCGCTGGGAAGCGAGACTTCTTTGGAGCGCTGATTGGCCTTTCCAGGTTGCTTGGTTGGCCAAAAAGGGCGTATGCGTTTTTTCCTGAATATATTCAGGAAAAAACGCATACGCCCTTTTTGGCCAAGGGCATCATTGTCCACGTTTTGCCGCTTTTCATGTGCTTTCAAGGCGATTCGAATCTACCTCCTGAAATCTGTTTCCTGCAATTCTGCCTTGCTTTCAGAGCCTCTTCGTTGCCTTCCCTTAATATATTTGTGGACGAGAGGTATCATTTAAAACTCTGCAGGTTTGTGAATTGCAGTGCCCCTGAGCTCCATTTTTCAACTCGCTTTTTTGGGAGCTGACCGCAAAAGCGCAGGATTGCTTCAGGCCCTCTTCTGGTTCTGGGGGGCAGGCTGAGCTTGTGCTTAATTCTTCTTCCTGATGGGAAAATAGAGTGACCTGTGCCTGTCCCAACACCTAGAGCTAGTCTCTCATTGGTTCCCCCTCTTCCCGTTCATCCTCAGGACAAATTGCAACCTGTACGGAACAGGAGGTTAAAGGTGCTGATTCTCCAAGGAGGGAGATGGCTAGTAAATCGGCTGGAATGGCGAACCCGAGCAAAGGAGATGAGAAATGAGGTGCGTTTTAGAAACCTTTCCCGATCACACGGTGTACCATCTTCTGGGTTTCTCATGCCTGTTTTCGATGTAGGAAGATGCCCTTGAACCTGGAGATTTGGGACCCATGGGATGGGTACCATGCAGTATTACTTGAAAGGGTCTGCGTTGGCTCACCCAACCTCACCGAACCTCTCAGCCCCAAGAGTGTCCACCCTTATGTCTCAATCAGCTGTGGGTCTAGATATGGTCAATCCAGGTTGCATCACAGCCCCTGAACGAATTTTGTAACAATTTCTCTGTCTTTCACTGCCTTTGTTTCACGGGTTTTGAAAAGTAATTTATTTTTATAATGGGGTTTAGCTGCTTTTCACGGCTGTGTTTATGCCGCTTTACACCCCCTTGACTCACTTACAGAGAGATATCAATACATAGGTTTGAAGATTCTTACTAGTCAGATATATTCTTGTGCGGTGAATAGGGGGTGTTGAGTCCAGTTCACTGAAAAAGGAATAGGTCTTGTCTCTTACATATTGGGTTTATGGAACGGTATCTGAGCTAATTTGAAACCCTTGTTTTATGCATCACCCCACCTCACCTTTCCCGTTCAGCAGCCATAGTGTGTTTTCTAAACGTGTGACTCTGTTCTGTTTTGTAATTCAGTTCAAGTGTAGCGGTTGTTACATTCCCTCTCTAAGTGATATCTTATGATAAGTGTCTTTTTCTGTGTGACTTATTTCACTTAGAATCGTCGTACCTAAATCCACTCATCGTGCTGCTACTAGCCTTATGACGTGGATTTCATGGCTGAGTGATATTCCATTGTACATGAGGACCACAACTTCTTTATCCATTTTTCACTTTCCTAGGATATTTAAGGTGTAATGAAGTGGGGGTTCTTGTCAACAGAGCAGCCCTAAACTTTGGGGTGCCTGTGTCTTGCTGATTTTTAGTTTTCCCAATTTATACGCCCATGAGTGGAAGTGCCCTATGCTCTCCAAGCTGTGTTTTTTAGATGTTTCAGAACACACCGTACACTTCTCCAGAGTGGCTGTTGGCAATTTACATCCCACCCATCAGCGTAGCAAGGCTCCCATTTCTCCATGGCCGGTCCTGCATTTCTGGTTTGGACACTTTTTTCCGCATGGCCCTTTTGCCCGCTGGGAAGCGAGACTTCTTTGGAGCGCTGATTGGCCTTTCCAGGTTGCTTGGTTGGCCAAAAAGGGCGTATGCGTTTTTTCCTGAATATATTCAGGAAAAAACGCATACGCCCTTTTTGGCCAAGGGCATCATTGTCCACGTTTTGCCGCTTTTCATGTGCTTTCAAGGCGATTCGAATCTACCTCCTGAAATCTGTTTCCTGCAATTCTGCCTTGCTTTCAGAGCCTCTTCGTTGCCTTCCCTTAATATATTTGTGGACGAGAGGTATCATTTAAAACTCTGCAGGTTTGTGAATTGCAGTGCCCCTGAGCTCCATTTTTCAACTCGCTTTTTTGGGAGCTGACCGCAAAAGCGCAGGATTGCTTCAGGCCCTCTTCTGGTTCTGGGGGGCAGGCTGAGCTTGTGCTTAATTCTTCTTCCTGATGGGAAAATAGAGTGACCTGTGCCTGTCCCAACACCTAGAGCTAGTCTCTCATTGGTTCCCCCTCTTCCCGTTCATCCTCAGGACAAATTGCAACCTGTACGGAACAGGAGGTTAAAGGTGCTGATTCTCCAAGGAGGGAGATGGCTAGTAAATCGGCTGGAATGGCGAACCCGAGCAAAGGAGATGAGAAATGAGGTGCGTTTTAGAAACCTTTCCCGATCACACGGTGTACCATCTTCTGGGTTTCTCATGCCTGTTTTCGATGTAGGAAGATGCCCTTGAACCTGGAGATTTGGGACCCATGGGATGGGTACCATGCAGTATTACTTGAAAGGGTCTGCGTTGGCTCACCCAACCTCACCGAACCTCTCAGCCCCAAGAGTGTCCACCCTTATGTCTCAATCAGCTGTGGGTCTAGATATGGTCAATCCAGGTTGCATCACAGCCCCTGAACGAATTTTGGAAGAATTTCTCTCTCTTTCACTGTCTTTGTTTCACGGGTTTTGAAAAGTAATTTATTTTTATAATGGGGTTTAGCTGCTTTTCACGGCTGTGTTTATGCCACTTTACACCCCCTTGACTCACTTACAGAGAGATATCAATACATAGGTTTGAAGATTCTTACTAGTCAGATATATTCTTGTGCGGTGAATAGGGGGTGTTGAGTCCAGTTCACTGAAAAAGGAATAGGTCTTGTCTCTTACATATTGGGTTTATGGAACGGTATCTGAGCTAATTTGAAATCCTTGTTTTATGCATCACCCCACCTCACCTTTCCCGTTCAGCAGCCGTAGTGTGTTTCCTAAACGTGTGACTCTGTTCTGTTTTGTAATTCAGTTCAAGTGTAGCGGTTTTTACATTCCCTCTAGAAGTGATATCTTATGATAAGTGTCTTTTTCTGTGTGACTTATTTCACTTAGAATCGTCGTACCTAAATCCACTCATCGTGCTGCTACTAGCCTTATGACGTGGATTTCATGGCTGAGTGATATTCCATTGTACATGAGGACCCCAACTTCTTTATCCATTTTTCTCTTTCCTAGGATATTTAAGGTGTAATGAAGTGGGGGTTCTTGTCAACAGAGCAGCCCTAAACTTTGGGGTGCCTGTGTCTTGCTGATTTTTAGTTTTCCCAATTTATACGCCCATGAGTGGAAGTGCCCTATGCTCTCCAAGCTGTGTTTTTTAGATGTTTCAGAACACACCGTACACTTCTCCAGAGTGGTTGTTGGCAATTTACATCCCACCCATCAGCGTAGCAAGGCTCCCATTTCTCCATGGCCGGTCCTGCATTTCTGGTTTGGACACTTTTTTCCGCATGGCCCTTTTGCCCGCTGGGAAGCGAGACTTCTTTGGAGCGCTGATTGGCCTTTCCAGGTTGCTTGGTTGGCCAAAAAGGGCGTATGCGTTTTTTCCTGAATATATTCAGGAAAAAACGCATACGCCCTTTTTGGCCAAGGGCATCATTGTCCACGTTTTGCCGCTTTTCATGTGCTTTCAAGGCGATTCGAATCTACCTCCTGAAATCTGTTTCCTGCAATTCTGCCTTGCTTTCAGAGCCTCTTCGTTGCCTTCCCTTAATATATTTGTGGACGAGAGGTATCATTTAAAACTCTGCAGGTTTGTGAATTGCAGTGCCCCTGAGCTCCATTTTTCAACTCGCTTTTTTGGGAGCTGACCGCAAAAGCGCAGGATTGCTTCAGGCCCTCTTCTGGTTCTGGGGGGCAGGCTGAGCTTGTGCTTAATTCTTCTTCCTGATGGGAAAATAGAGTGACCTGTGCCTGTCCCAACACCTAGAGCTAGTCTCTCATTGGTTCCCCCTCTTCCCGTTCATCCTCAGGACAAATTTCAACCTGTACGGAACAGGAGGTTAAAGGTGCTGATTCTCCAAGGAGGGAGATGGCTAGTAAATCGGCTGGAATGGCGAACCCGAGCAAAGGAGATGAGAAATGAGGTGCGTTTTAGAAACCTTTCCCGATCACACGGTGTACCATCTTCTGGGTTTCTCATGCCTGTTTTCGATGTAGGAAGATGCCCTTGAACCTGGAGATTTGGGACCCATGGGATGGGTACCATGCAGTATTACTTGAAAGGGTCTGCGTTGGCTCACCCAACCTCACCGAACCTCTCAGCCCCAAGAGTGTCCACCCTTATGTCTCAATCAGCTGTGGGTCTAGATATGGTCAATCCAGGTTGCATCACAGCCCCTGAACGAATTTTGGAAGAATTTCTCTCTCTTTCACTGTCTTTGTTTCACGGGTTTTGAAAAGTAATTTATTTTTATAATGGGGTTTAGCTGCTTTTCACGGCTGTGTTTATGCCACTTTACACCCCCTTGACTCACTTACAGAGAGATATCAATACATAGGTTTGAAGATTCTTACTAGTCAGATCTATTCTTGTGCGGTGAATAGGGGGTGTTGAGTCCAGTTCACTGAAAAAGGAATAGGTCTTGTCTCTTACATATTGGGTTTATGGAACGGTATCTGAGCTAATTTGAAATCCTTGTTTTATGCATCACCCCACCTCACCTTTCCCGTTCAGCAGCCGTAGTGTGTTTCCTAAACGTGTGACTCTGTTCTGTTTTGTAATTCAGTTCAAGTGTAGCGGTTTTTACATTCCCTCTAGAAGTGATATCTTATGATAAGTGTCTTTTTCTGTGTGACTTATTTCACTTAGAATCGTCATACCTTAATCCACTCATCGTGCTGCTACTAGCCTTATGACGTTGATTTCATGGCTGAGTGATATTCCATTGTACATGAGGACCCCAACTTCTTTATCCATTTTTCTCTTTCCTAGGATATTTAAGGTGTAATGAAGTGGGGGTTCTTGTCAACAGAGCAGCCCTAAACTTTGGGGTGCCTGTGTCTTGCTGATTTTTAGTTTTCCCAATTTATACGCCCATGATTGGAAGTGCCCTATGCTCTCCAAGCTGTGTTTTTTAGATGTTTCAGAACACACCGTACACTTCTCCAGAGTGGCTGTTGGCAATTTACATCCCACCCATCAGCGTAGCAAGGCTCCCATTTCTCTATGGCCGGTCCTGCATTTCTGGTTTGGACACTTTTTTCCGCATGGCCCTTTTGCCCGCTGGGAAGCGAGACTTCTTTGGAGCGCTGATTGGCCTTTCCAGGTTGCTTGGTTGGCCAAAAAGGGCGTATGCGTTTTTTCCTGAATATATTCAGGAAAAAACGCATACGCCCTTTTTGGCCAAGGGCATCATTGTCCACGTTTTGCCGCTTTTCCTGTGCTTTCAAGGCGATTCGAATCTACCTCCTGAAATCTGTTTCCTGCAATTCTGCCTTGCTTTCAAAGCCTCTTCGTTGCCTTCCCTTAATATATTTGTGGACGAGAGGTATCATTTAAAACTCTGCAGGTTTGTGAATTGCAGTGCCCCTGAGCTCCATTTTTCAACTCGCTTTTTTGGGAGCTGGCCGCAAAAGCGCAGGATTGCTTCAGGCCCTCTTCTGGTTCTGGGGGGCAGGCTGAGCTTGTGCTTAATTCTTCTTCCTGATGGGAAAATAGAGTGACCTGTGCCTGTCCCAACACCTAGAGCTAGTCTCTCATTGGTTCCCCCTCTTCCCGTTCATCCTCAGGACAAATTGCAACCTGTACGGAACAGGAGGTTAAAGGTGCTGATTCTCCAAGGAGGGAGATGGCTAGTAAATCGGCTGGAATGGCGAACCCGAGCAAAGGAGATGAGAAATGAGGTGCGTTTTAGAAACCTTTCCCGATCACACGGTGTACCATCTTCTGGGTTTCTCATGCCTGTTTTCGACGTAGGAAGATGCCCTTGAACCTGGAGATTTGGGACCCATGGGATGGGTACCATGCAGTATTACTTGAAAGGGTCTGCGTTGGCTCACCCAACCTCACCGAACCTCTCAGCCCCAAGAGTGTCCACCCTTATGTCTCAATCAGCTGTGGGTCTAGATATGGTCAATCCAGGTTGCATCACAGCCCCTGAACGAATTTTGTAAGAATTTCTCTCTCTTTCACTGCCTTTGTTTCACGGGTTTTGAAAAGTAATTTATTTTTATAATGGGGTTTAGCTGCTTTTCACGGCTGTGTTTATGCCGCTTTACACCCCCTTGACTCACTTACAGAGAGATATCAATACATAGGTTTGAAGATTCTTACTAGTCAGATATATTCTTGTGCGGTGAATAGGGGGTGTTGAGTCCAGTTCACTGAAAAAGGAATAGGTCTTGTCTCTTACATATTGGGTTTATGGAACGGTATCTGAGCTAATTTGAAACCCTTGTTTTATGCATCACCCCACCTCACCTTTCCCGTTCAGCATCCATAGTGTGTTTTCTGAACGTGTGACTCTGTTCTGTTTTGTAATTCAGTTCAAGTGTAGCGGTTTTTACATTCCCTCTCTAAGTGATATCTTATGATAAGTGTCTTTTTCTGTGTGACTTATTTCACTTAGAATCGTCGTACCTAAATCCACTCATCGTGCTGCTACTAGCCTTATGACGTGGATTTCATGGCTGAGTGATATTCCATTGTACATGAGGACCACAACTTCTTTATCCATTTTTCACTTTCCTAGGATATTTAAGGTGTAATGAAGTGGGGGTTCTTGTCAACAGAGCAGCCCTAAACTTTGGGGTGCCTGTGTCTTGCTGATTTTTAGTTTTCCCAATTTATACGCCCATGAGTGGAAGTGCCCTATGCTCTCCAAGCTGTGTTTTTTAGATGTTTCAGAACACACCGTACACTTCTCCAGAGTGGCTGTTGGCAATTTACATCCCACCCATCAGCGTAGCAAGGCTCCCATTTCTCCATGGCCGGTCCTGCATTTCTGGTTTGGACACTTTTTTCCGCATGGCCCTTTTGCCCGCTGGGAAGCGAGACTTCTTTGGAGCGCTGATTGGCCTTTCCAGGTTGCTTGGTTGGCCAAAAAGGGCGTATGCGTTTTTTCCTGAATATATTCAGGAAAAAACGCATACGCCCTTTTTGGCCAAGGGCATCATTGTCCACGTTTTGCCGCTTTTCATGTGCTTTCAAGGCGATTCGAATCTACCTCCTGAAATCTGTTTCCTGCAATTCTGCCTTGCTTTCAGAGCCTCTTCGTTGCCTTCCCTTAATATATTTGTGGACGAGAGGTATCATTTAAAACTCTGCAGGTTTGTGAATTGCAGTGCCCCTGAGCTCCATTTTTCAACTCGCTTTTTTGGGAGCTGACCGCAAAAGCGCAGGATTGCTTCAGGCCCTCTTCTGGTTCTGGGGGGCAGGCTGAGCTTGTGCTTAATTCTTCTTCCTGATGGGAAAATAGAGTGACCTGTGCCTGTCCCAACACCTAGAGCTAGTCTCTCATTGGTTCCCCCTCTTCCCGTTCATCCTCAGGACAAATTGCAACCTGTACGGAACAGGAGGTTAAAGGTGCTGATTCTCCAAGGAGGGAGATGGCTAGTAAATCGGCTGGAATGGCGAACCCGAGCAAAGGAGATGAGAAATGAGGTGCGTTTTAGAAACCTTTCCCGATCACACGGTGTACCATCTTCTGGGTTTCTCATGCCTGTTTTCGATGTAGGAAGATGCCCTTGAACCTGGAGATTTGGGACCCATGGGATGGGTACCATGCAGTATTACTTGAAAGGGTCTGCGTTGGCTCACCCAACCTCACCGAACCTCTCAGCCCCAAGAGTGTCCACCCTTATGTCTCAATCAGCTGTGGGTCTAGATATGGTCAATCCAGGTTGCATCACAGCCCCTGAACGAATTTTGTAACAATTTCTCTGTCTTTCACTGCCTTTGTTTCACGGGTTTTGAAAAGTAATTTATTTTTATAATGGGGTTTAGCTGCTTTTCACGGCTGTGTTTATGCCGCTTTACACCCCCTTGACTCACTTACAGAGAGATATCAATACATAGGTTTGAAGATTCTTACTAGTCAGATATATTCTTGTGCGGTGAATAGGGGGTGTTGAGTCCAGTTCACTGAAAAAGGAATAGGTCTTGTCTCTTACATATTGGGTTTATGGAACGGTATCTGAGCTAATTTGAAACCCTTGTTTTATGCATCACCCCACCTCACCTTTCCCGTTCAGCAGCCATAGTGTGTTTTCTAAACGTGTGACTCTGTTCTGTTTTGTAATTCAGTTCAAGTGTAGCGGTTGTTACATTCCCTCTAGAAGTGATATCTTATGATAAGTGTCTTTTTCTGTGTGACTTATTTCACTTAGAATCGTCGTACCTAAATCCACTCATCGTGCTGCTACTAGCCTTATGACGTGGATTTCATGGCTGAGTGATATTCCATTGTACATGAGGACCCCAACTTCTTTATCCATTTTTCTCTTTCCTAGGATATTTAAGGTGTAATGAAGTGGGGGTTCTTGTCAACAGAGCAGCCCTAAACTTTGGGGTGCCTGTGTCTTGCTGATTTTTAGTTTTCCCAATTTATACGCCCATGAGTGGAAGTGCCCTATGCTCTCCAAGCTGTGTTTTTTAGATGTTTCAGAACACACCGTACACTTCTCCAGAGTGGCTGTTGGCAATTTACATCCCACACATCAGCGTAGCAAGGCTCCCATTTCTCCATGGCCGGTCCTGCATTTCTGGTTTGGACACTTTTTTCCGCATGGCCCTTTTGCCCGCTGGGAAGCGAGACTTCTTTGGAGCGCTGATTGGCCTTTCCAGGTTGCTTGGTTGGCCAAAAAGGGCGTATGCGTTTTTTCCTGAATATATTCAGGAAAAAACGCATACGCCCTTTTTGGCCAAGGGCATCATTGTCCACGTTTTGCCGCTTTTCATGTGCTTTCAAGGCGATTCGAATCTACCTCCTGAAATCTGTTTCCTGCAATTCTGCCTTGCTTTCAGAGCCTCTTCGTTGCCTTCCCTTAATATATTTGTGGACGAGAGGTATCATTTAAAACTCTGCAGGTTTGTGAATTGCAGTGCCCCTGAGCTCCATTTTTCAACTCGCTTTTTTGGGAGCTGACCGCAAAAGCGCAGGATTGCTTCAGGCCCTCTTCTGGTTCTGTGGGGCAGGCTGAGCTTGTGCTTAATTCTTCTTCCTGATGGGAAAATAGAGTGACCTGTGCCTGTCCCAACACCTAGAGCTAGTCTCTCATTGGTTCCCCCTCTTCCCGTTCATCCTCAGGACAAATTGCAACCTGTACGGAACAGGAGGTTAAAGGTGCTGATTCTCCAAGGAGGGAGATGGCTAGTAAATCGGCTGGAATGGCGAACCCAAGCAAAGGAGATGAGAAATGACGTGCGTTTTAGAAACCTTTCCTGATCACACGGTGTACCATCTTCTGGGTTTCTCATGCCTGTTTTCGACGTAGGAAGATGCCCTTGAACCTGGAGATTTGGGACCCATGGGATGGGTACCATGCAGTATTACTTGAAAGGGTCTGCGTTGGCTCACCCAACCTCACCGAACCTCTCAGCCCCAAGAGTGTCCACCCTTATGTCTCAATCAGCTGTGGGTCTAGATATGGTCAATCCAGGTTGCATCACAGCCCCTGAACGAATTTTGGAAGAATTTCTCTCTCTTTCACTGTCTTTGTTTCACGGGTTTTGAAAAGTAATTTATTTTTATAATGGGGTTTAGCTGCTTTTCACGGCTGTGTTTATGCCACTTTACACCCCCTTGACTCACTTACAGAGAGATATCAATACATAGGTTTGAAGATTCTTACTAGTCAGATATATTCTTGTGCGGTGAATAGGGGGTGTTGAGTCCAGTTCACTGAAAAAGGAATAGGTCTTGTCTCTTACATATTGGGTTTATGGAACGGTATCTGAGCTAATTTGAAATCCTTGTTTTATGCATCACCCCACCTCACCTTTCCCGTTCAGCAGCCGTAGTGTGTTTCCTAAACGTGTGACTCTGTTCTGTTTTGTAATTCAGTTCAAGTGTAGCGGTTTTTACATTCCCTCTCTAAGTGATATCTTATGATAAGTGTCTTTTTCTGTGTGACTTATTTCACTTAGAATCGTCATACCTAAATCCACTCATCGTGCTGCTACTAGCCTTATGACGTTGATTTCATGGCTGAGTGATATTCCATTGTACATGAGGACCCCAACTTCTTTATCCATTTTTCTCTTTCCTAGGATATTTAAGGTGTAATGAAGTGGGGGTTCTTGTCAACAGAGCAGCCCTAAACTTTGGGGTGCCTGTGTCTTGCTGATTTTTAGTTTTCCCAATTTATACGCCCATGAGTGGAAGTGCCCTATGCTCTCCAAGCTGTGTTTTTTAGATGTTTCAGAACACACCGTACACTTCTCCAGAGTGGCTGTTGGCAATTTACATCCCACCCATCAGCGTAGCAAGGCTCCCATTTCTCTATGGCCGGTCCTGCATTTCTGGTTTGGACACTTTTTTCCGCATGGCCCTTTTGCCCCCTGGGAAGCGAGACTTCTTTGGAGCGCTGATTGGCCTTTCCAGGTTGCTTGGTTGGCCAAAAAGGGCGTATGCGTTTTTTCCTGAATATATTCAGGAAAAAACGCATACGCCCTTTTTGGCCAAGGGCATCATTGTCCACGTTTTGCCGCTTTTCCTGTGCTTTCAAGGCGATTCGAATCTACCTCCTGAAATCTGTTTCCTGCAATTCTGCCTTGCTTTCAAAGCCTCTTCGTTGCCTTCCCTTAATATATTTGTGGACGAGAGGTATCATTTAAAACTCTGCAGGTTTGTGAATTGCAGTGCCCCTGAGCTCCATTTTTCAACTCGCTTTTTTGGGAGCTGGCCGCAAAAGCGCAGGATTGCTTCAGGCCCTCTTCTGGTTCTGGGGGGCAGGCTGAGCTTGTGCTTAATTCTTCTTCCTGATGGGAAAATAGAGTGACCTGTGCCTGTCCCAACACCTAGAGCTAGTCTCTCATTGGTTCCCCCTCTTCCCGTTCATCCTCAGGACAAATTGCAACCTGTACGGAACAGGAGGTTAAAGGTGCTGATTCTCCAAGGAGGGAGATGGCTAGTAAATCGGCTGGAATGGCGAACCCGAGCAAAGGAGATGAGAAATGAGGTGCGTTTTAGAAACCTTTCCCGATCACACGGTGTACCATCTTCTGGGTTTCTCATGCCTGTTTTCGACGTAGGAAGATGCCCTTGAACCTGGAGATTTGGGACCCATGGGATGGGTACCATGCAGTATTACTTGAAAGGGTCTGCTTTGGCTCACCCAACCTCACCGAACCTCTCAGCCCCAAGAGTGTCCACCCTTATGTCTCAATCAGCTGTGGGTCTAGATATGGTCAATCCAGGTTGCATCATAGCCCCTGAACGAATTTTGTAAGAATTTCTCTCTCTTTCACTGCCTTTGTTTCACGGGTTTTGAAAAGTAATTTATTTTTATAATGGGGTTTAGCTGCTTTTCACGGCTGTGTTTATGCCGCTTTACACCCCCTTGACTCACTTACAGAGAGATATCAATACATAGGTTTGAAGATTCTTACTAGTCAGATATATTCTTGTGCGGTGAATAGGGGGTGTTGAGTCCAGTTCACTGAAAAAGGAATAGGTCTTGTCTCTTACATATTGGGTTTATGGAACGGTATCTGAGCTAATTTGAAACCCTTGTTTTATGCATCACCCCACCTCACCTTTCCCGTTCAGCAGCCATAGTGTGTTTTCTGAACGTGTGACTCTGTTCTGTTTTGTAATTCAGTTCAAGTGTAGCGGTTTTTACATTCCCTCTCTAAGTGATATCTTATGATAAGTGTCTTTTTCTGTGTGACTTATTTCACTTAGAATCGTCGTACCTAAATCCACTCATCGTGCTGCTACTAGCCTTATGACGTGGATTTCATGGCTGAGTGATATTCCATTGTACATGAGGACCACAACTTCTTTATCCATTTTTCACTTTCCTAGGATATTTAAGGTGTAATGAAGTGGGGGTTCTTGTCAACAGAGCAGCCCTAAACTTTGGGGTGCCTGTGTCTTGCTGATTTTTAGTTTTCCCAATTTATACGCCCATGAGTGGAAGTGCCCTTTGCTCTCCAAGCTGTGTCTTTTAGATGTTTCAGAACACACCGTACACTTCTCCAGAGTGGCTGTTGGCAATTTACATCCCACCCATCAGCGTAGCAAGGCTCCCATTTCTCCATGGCCGGTCCTGCATTTCTGGTTTGGACACTTTTTTCCGCATGGCCCTTTTGCCCGCTGGGAAGCGAGACTTCTTTGGAGCGCTGATTGGCCTTTCCAGGTTGCTTGGTTGGCCAAAAAGGGCGTATGCGTTTTTTCCTGAATATATTCAGGAAAAAACGCATACGCCCTTTTTGGACAAGGGCATCATTGTCCACGTTTTGCCGCTTTTCATGTGCTTTCAAGGCGATTCGAATCTACCTCCTGAAATCTGTTTCCTGCAATTCTGCCTTGCTTTCAAAGCCTCTTCGTTGCCTTCCCTTAATATATTTGTGGACGAGAGGTATCATTTAAAACTCTGCAGGTTTGTGAATTGCAGTGCCCCTGAGCTCCATTTTTCAACTCGCTTTTTTGGGAGCTGGCCGCAAAAGCGCAGGATTGCTTCAGGCCCTCTTCTGGTTCTGGGGGGCAGGCTGAGCTTGTGCTTAATTCTTCTTCCTGATGGGAAAATAGAGTGACCTGTGCCTGTCCCAACACCTAGAGCTAGTCTCTCATTGGTTCCCCCTCTTCCCGTTCATCCTCAGGACAAATTGCAACCTGTACGGAACAGGAGGTTAAAGGTGCTGATTCTCCAAGGAGGGAGATGGCTAGTAAATCGGCTGGAATGGCGAACCCGAGCAAAGGAGATGAGAAATGAGGTGCGTTTTAGAAACCTTTCCCGATCACACGGTGTACCATCTTCTGGGTTTCTCATGCCTGTTTTCGATGTAGGAAGATGCCCTTGAACCTGGAGATTTGGGACCCATGGGATGGGTACCATGCAGTATTACTTGAAAGGGTCTGCGTTGGCTCACCCAACCTCACCGAACCTCTCAGCCCCAAGAGTGTCCACCCTTATGACTCAATCAGCTGTGGGTCTAGATATGGTCAATCCAGGTTGCATCACAGCCCCTGAACGAATTTTGGAAGAATTTCTCTCTCTTTCACTGCCTTTGTTTCACGGGTTTTGAAAAGTAATTTATTTTTATAATGGGGTTTAGCTGCTTTTCACGGCTGTGTTTATGCCGCTTTACACCCCATTGACTCACTTACAGAGAGATATCAATACATAGGTTTGAAGATTCTTACTAGTCAGATATATTCTTGTGCGGTGAATAGGGGGTGTTGAGTCCAGTTCACTGAAAAAGGAATAGGTCTTGTCTCTTACATATTGGGTTTATGGAACGGTATCGGAGCTAATTTGAAACCCTTGTTTTATGCATCACCCCACCTCACCTTTCCCGTTCAGCAGCCATAGTGTGTTTTCTAAACGTGTGACTCTGTTCTGTTTTGTAATTCAGTTCAAGTGTAGCGGTTTTTACATTCCCTCTAGAAGTGATATCTTATGATAAGTGTCTTTTTCTGTGTGACTTATTTCACTTAGAATCGTCGTACCTAAATTCACTCATCGTGCTGCTACTAGCCTTATGACGTTGATTTCATGGCTGAGTGATATTCCATTGTACATGAGGACCACAACTTCTTTATCCATTTTTCTCTTTCCTAGGATATTTAAGGTGTAATGAAGTGGGGGTTCTTGTCAACAGAGCAGCCGTAAACTTTGGGGTGCCTGTGTCTTGCTGATTTTTAGTTTTCCCAATTTATACGCCCATGAGTGGAAGTGCCCTATGCTCTCCAAGCTGTGTTTTTTAGATGTTTCAGAACACACCGTACACTTCTCCAGAGTGGCTGTTGGCAATTTACATCCCACCCATCAGCGTAGCAAGGCTCCCATTTCTCCATGGCCGGTCCTGCATTTCTGGTTTGGACACTTTTTTCCGCATGGCCCTTTTGCCCGCTGGGAAGCGAGACTTCTTTGGTGCGCTGATTGGCCTTTCCAGGTTGCTTGGTTGGCCAAAAAGGGCGTATGCGTTTTTTCCTGAATATATTCAGGAAAAAACGCATACGCCCTTTTTGGCCAAGGGCATCATTGTCCACGTTTTGCCGCTTTTCATGTGCTTTCAAGGCGATTCGAATCTACCTCCTGAAATCTGTTTCCTGCAATTCTGCCTTGCTTTCAAAGCCTCTTCGTTGCCTTCCCTTAATATATTTGTGGACGAGAGGTATCATTTAAAACTCTGCAGGTTTGTGAATTGCAGTGCCCCTGAGCTCCATTTTTCAACTCGCTTTTTTGGGAGCTGGCCGCAAAAGCGCAGGATTGCTTCAGGCCCTCTTCTGGTTCTGGGGGGCAGGCTGAGCTTGTGCTTAATTCTTCTTCCTGATGGGAAAATAGAGTGACCTGTGCCTGTCCCAACACCTAGAGCTAGTCTCTCATTGGTTCCCCCTCTTCCCGTTCATCCTCAGGACAAATTGCAACCTGTACGGAACAGGAGGTTAAAGGTGCTGATTCTCCAAGGAGGGAGATGGCTAGTAAATCGGCTGGAATGGCGAACCCGAGCAAAGGAGATGAGAAATGAGGTGCGTTTTAGAAACCTTTCCCGATCACACGGTGTACCATCTTCTGGGTTTCTCATGCCTGTTTTCGATGTAGGAAGATGCCCTTGAATCTGGAGATTTGGGAACCATGGGATGGGTACCATGCAGTATTACTTGAAAGGGTCTGCGTTGGCTCACCCAACCTCACCGAACCTCTCAGCCCCAAGAGTGTCCACCCTTATGTCTCAATCAGCTGTGGGTCTAGATATGGTCAATCCAGGTTGCATCACAGCCCCTGAAAGAATTTTGTAAGAATTTCTCTCTCTTTCACTGTCTTTGTTTCACGGGTTTTGAAAAGTAATTTATTTTTATAATGGGGTTTAGCTGCTTTTCACGGCTGTGTTTATGCCGCTTTACACCCCCTTGACTCACTTACAGAGAGATATCAATACATAGGTTTGAAGATTCTTACTAGTCAGATATATTCTTGTGCAGTGAATAGGGGGTGTTGAGTCCAGTTCACTGAAAAAGGAATAGGTCTTGTCTCTTACATATTGGGTTTATGGAACGGTATCGGAGCTAATTTGAAACCCTTGTTTTATGCATCACCCCACCTCACCTTTCCCGTTCAGCAGCCATAGTGTGTTTTCTAAACGTGTGACTCTGTTCTGTTTTGTAATTCAGTTCAAGTGTAGCGGTTTTTACATTCCCTCTAGAAGTGATATCTTATGATAAGTGTCTTTTTCTGTGTGACTTATTTCACTTAGAATCGTCGTACCTAAATCCACTCATCGTGCTGCTACTAGCCTTATGACGTGGATTTCATGGCTGAGTGATATTCCATTGTACATGAGGACCCCAACTTCTTTATCCATTTTTCTCTTTCCTAGGATATTTAAGGTGTAATGAAGTGGGGGTTCTTGTCAACAGAGCAGCCCTAAACTTTGGGGTGCCTGTGTCTTGCTGATTTTTAGTTTTCCCAATTTATACGCCCATGAGTGGAAGTGCCCTATGCTCTCCAAGCTGTGTTTTTTAGATGTTTCAGAACACACCGTACACTTCTCCAGAGTGGCTGTTGGCAATTTACATCCCACCCATCAGCGTAGCAAGGCTCCCATTTCTCCATGGCCGGTCCTGCATTTCTGGTTTGGACACTTTTTTCCGCATGGCCCTTTTGCCCGCTGGGAAGCGAGACTTCTTTGGAGCGCTGATTGGCCTTTCCAGGTTGCTTGGTTGGCCAAAAAGGGCGTATGCGTTTTTTCCTGAATATATTCAGGAAAAAACGCATACGCCCTCTTTGGCCAAGGGCATCATTGTCCACGTTTTGCCGCTTTTCATGTGCTTTCAAGGCGATTCGAATCTACCTCCTGAAATCTGTTTCCTGCAATTCTGCTTTGCTTTCAAAGCCTCTTCGTTGCCTTCCCTTAATATATTTGTGGACGAGAGCTATCATTTAAAACTCTGCAGGTTTGTGAATTGCAGTGCCCCTGAGCTCCATTTTTCAACTCGCTTTTTTGGGAGCTGGCCGCAAAAGCGCAGGATTGCTTCAGGCCCTCTTCTGGTTCTGGGGGGCAGGCTGAGCTTGTGCTTAATTCTTCTTCCTGATGGGAAAATAGAGTTACCTGTGCCTGTCCCAACACCTAGAGCTAGTCTCTCATTGGTTCCCCCTCTTCCCGTTCATCCTCAGGACAAATTGCAACCTGTACGGAACAGGAGGTTAAAGGTGCTGATTCTCCAAGGAGGGAGATGGCTAGTAAATCGGCTGGAATGGCGAACCCGAGCAAAGGAGATGAGAAATGAGGTGCGTTTTAGAAACATTTCCCGATCACACGGTGTACCATCTTCTGGGTTTCTCATGCCTGTTTTCGACGTAGGAAGATGCCCTTGAACCTGGAGATTTGGGACCCATGGCATGGGTACCATGCAGTATTACTTGAAAGGGTCTGCGTTGGCTCACCCAACCTCACCGAACCTCTCAGCCCCAAGAGTGTCCACCCTTATGTCTCAATCAGCTGTGGGTCTAGATTTGGTCAATCCAGGTTGCATCACAGCCCCTGAACGAATTTTGTAAGAATTTCTCTCTCTTTCACTGCCTTTGTTTCACGGGTTTTGAAAAGTAATTTATTTTTATAATGGGGTTTAGCTGCTTTTCACGGCTGTGTTTATGCCGCTTTACACCCCCTTGACTCACTTACAGAGAGATATCAATACATAGGTTTGAAGATTCTTACTAGTCAGATATATTCTTGTGCGGTGAATAGGGGGTGTTGAGTCCAGTTCACTGAAAAAGGAATAGGTCTTGTCTCTTACATATTGGGTTTATGGAACGGTATCTGAGCTAATTTGAAACCCTTGTTTTATGCATCACCCCACCTCACCTTTCCCGTTCAGCAGCCATAGTGTGTTTTCTAAACGTGTGACTCTGTTCTGTTTTGTAATTCAGTTCAAGTGTAGCGGTTTTTACATTCCCTCTAGAAGTGATATCTTATGATAAGTGTCTTTTTCTGTGTGACTTATTTCACTTAGAATCGTCGTACCTAAATCCACTCATCGTGCTGCTACTAGCCTTATGACGTTGATTTCATGGCTGAGTGATATTCCATTGTACATGAGGACCCCAACTTCTTTATCCATTTTTCTCTTTCCTAGGATATTTAAGGTGTAATGAAGTGGGGGTTCTTGTCAACAGAGCAGCCCTAAACTTTGGGGTGCCTGTGTCTTGCTGATTTTTAGTTTTCCCAATTTATACGCCCATGAGTGGAAGTGCCCTATGCTCTCCAAGCTGTGTTTTTTAGATGTTTCAGAACACACCGTACACTTCTCCAGAGTGGCTGTTGGCAATTTACATCCCACCCATCAGCGTAGCAAGGCTCCCATTTCTCCATGGCCGGTCCTGCATTTCTGGTTTGGACACTTTTTTCCGCATGGCCCTTTTGCCCGCTGGGAAGTGAGACTTCTTTGGAGCGCTGATTGGCCTTTCCAGGTTGCTTGGTTGGCCAAAAAGGGCGTATGCGTTTTTTCCTGAATATATTCAGGAAAAAACGCATACGCCCTTTTTGGCCAAGGTCATCATTGTCCACGTTTTGCCGCTTTTCATGTGCTTTCAAGGCGATTCGAATCTACCTCCTGAAATCTGTTTCCTGCAATTCTGCCTTGCTTTCAAAGCCTCTTCGTTGCCTTCCCTTAATATATTTGTGGACGAGAGGTATCATTTAAAACTCTGCAGGTTTGTGAATTGCAGTGCCCCTGAGCTCCATTTTTCAACTCGCTTTTTTGGGAGCTGGCCGCAAAAGCGCAGGATTGCTTCAGGCCCTCTTCTGGTTCTGGGGGGCAGGCTGAGCTTGTGCTTAATTCTTCTTCCTGATGGGAAAATAGAGTGACCTGTGCCTGTCCCAACACCTAGAGCTAGTCTCTCATTGGTTCCCCCTCTTCCCGTTCATCCTCAGGACAAATTGCAACCTGTACGGAACAGGAGGTTAAAGGTGCTGATTCTCCAAGGAGGGAGATGGCTAGTAAATCGGCTGGAATGGCGAACCCGAGCAAAGGAGATGAGAAATGAGGTGCGTTTTAGAAACCTTTCCCGATCACACGGTGTACCATCTTCTGGCTTTCTCATGCCTGTTTTCGACGTAGGAAGATGCCCTTGAACCTGGAGATTTGGGACCCATGGGATGGGTACCATGCAGTATTACTTGAAAGGGTCTGCGTTGGCTCACCCAACCTCACCGAACCTCTCAGCCCCAAGAGTGTCCACCCTTATGTCTCAATCAGCTGTGGGTCTAGATATGGTCAATCCAGGTTGCATCACAGCCCCTGAACGAATTTTGGAAGAATTTCTCTCTCTTTCACTGTCTTTGTTTCACGGGTTTTGAAAAGTAATTTATTTTTATAATGGGGTTTAGCTGCTTTTCACGGCTGTGTTTATGCCGCTTTACACCCCCTTGACTCACTTACAGAGAGATATCAATACATAGGTTTGAAGATTCTTCCTAGTCAGATATATTCTTGTGCGGTGAATAGGGGGTGTTGAGTCCAGTTCACTGAAAAAGGAATAGGTCTTGTCTCTTACATATTGGGTTTATGGAACGGTATCTGAGCTAATTAGAAACCCTTGTTTTATGCATCACCCCACCTCACCTTTCCCGTTCAGCAGCCGTAGTGTGTTTCCTAAACGTGTGACTCTGTTCTGTTTTGTAATTCAGTTCAAGTGTAGCGGTTTTTACATTCCCTCTAGAAGTGATATCTTATGATAAGTGTCTTTTTCTGTGTGACTTATTTCACTTAGAATCGTCGTACCTAAATCCACTCATCGTGCTGCTACTAGCCTTATGACGTTGATTTCATGGCTGAGTGATATTCTATTGTACATGAGGACCCCAACTTCTTTATCCATTTTTCTCTTTCCTAGGATATTTAAGGTGTAATGAAGTGGGGGTTCTTGTCAACAGAGCAGCCCTAAACTTTGGGGTGCCTGTGTCTTGCTGATTTTTAGTTTTCCCAATTTATACGCCCATGAGTGGAAGTGCCCTATGCTCTCCAAGCTGTGTTTTTTAGATGTTTCA
Organism: Balaenoptera acutorostrata; assembly: GCF_949987535.1. Lineage (NCBI taxonomy): Eukaryota > Metazoa > Chordata > Mammalia > Artiodactyla > Balaenopteridae > Balaenoptera > Balaenoptera acutorostrata. The sequence goes on along the minus strand of NW_026646028.1, from coordinate 122,297 downwards.
GAACACACCGTACACTTCTCCAGAGTGGTTGTTGGCAATTTACATCCCACCCATCAGCGTAGCAAGGCTCCCATTTCTCCATGGCCGGTCCTGCATTTCTGGTTTGGACACTTTTTTCCGCATGGCCCTTTTGCCCGCTGGGAAGCGAGACTTCTTTGGAGCGCTGATTGGCCTTTCCAGGTTGCTTGGTTGGCCAAAAAGGGCGTATGCGTTTTTTCCTGAATATATTCAGGAAAAAACGCATACGCCCTCTTTGGCCAAGGGCATCATTGTCCACGTTTTGCCGCTTTTCATGTGCTTTCAAGGCGATTCGAATCTACCTCCTGAAATCTGTTTCCTGCAATTCTGCTTTGCTTTCAAAGCCTCTTCGTTGCCTTCCCTTAATATATTTGTGGACGAGAGCTATCATTTAAAACTCTGCAGGTTTGTGAATTGCAGTGCCCCTGAGCTCCATTTTTCAACTCGCTTTTTTGGGAGCTGGCCGCAAAAGCGCAGGATTGCTTCAGGCCCTCTTCTGGTTCTGGGGGGCAGGCTGAGCTTGTGCTTAATTCTTCTTCCTGATGGGAAAATAGAGTTACCTGTGCCTGTCCCAACACCTAGAGCTAGTCTCTCATTGGTTCCCCCTCTTCCCGTTCATCCTCAGGACAAATTGCAACCTGTACGGAACAGGAGGTTAAAGGTGCTGATTCTCCAAGGAGGGAGATGGCTAGTAAATCGGCTGGAATGGCGAACCCGAGCAAAGGAGATGAGAAATGAGGTGCGTTTTAGAAACATTTCCCGATCACACGGTGTACCATCTTCTGGGTTTCTCATGCCTGTTTTCGACGTAGGAAGATGCCCTTGAACCTGGAGATTTGGGACCCATGGCATGGGTACCATGCAGTATTACTTGAAAGGGTCTGCGTTGGCTCACCCAACCTCACCGAACCTCTCAGCCCCAAGAGTGTCCACCCTTATGTCTCAATCAGCTGTGGGTCTAGATTTGGTCAATCCAGGTTGCATCACAGCCCCTGAACGAATTTTGTAAGAATTTCTCTCTCTTTCACTGCCTTTGTTTCACGGGTTTTGAAAAGTAATTTATTTTTATAATGGGGTTTAGCTGCTTTTCACGGCTGTGTTTATGCCGCTTTACACCCCCTTGACTCACTTACAGAGAGATATCAATACATAGGTTTGAAGATTCTTACTAGTCAGATATATTCTTGTGCGGTGAATAGGGGGTGTTGAGTCCAGTTCACTGAAAAAGGAATAGGTCTTGTCTCTTACATATTGGGTTTATGGAACGGTATCTGAGCTAATTTGAAACCCTTGTTTTATGCATCACCCCACCTCACCTTTCCCGTTCAGCAGCCATAGTGTGTTTTCTAAACGTGTGACTCTGTTCTGTTTTGTAATTCAGTTCAAGTGTAGCGGTTTTTACATTCCCTCTAGAAGTGATATCTTATGATAAGTGTCTTTTTCTGTGTGACTTATTTCACTTAGAATCGTCGTACCTAAATCCACTCATCGTGCTGCTACTAGCCTTATGACGTTGATTTCATGGCTGAGTGATATTCCATTGTACATGAGGACCCCAACTTCTTTATCCATTTTTCTCTTTCCTAGGATATTTAAGGTGTAATGAAGTGGGGGTTCTTGTCAACAGAGCAGCCCTAAACTTTGGGGTGCCTGTGTCTTGCTGATTTTTAGTTTTCCCAATTTATACGCCCATGAGTGGAAGTGCCCTATGCTCTCCAAGCTGTGTTTTTTAGATGTTTCAGAACACACCGTACACTTCTCCAGAGTGGCTGTTGGCAATTTACATCCCACCCATCAGCGTAGCAAGGCTCCCATTTCTCCATGGCCGGTCCTGCATTTCTGGTTTGGACACTTTTTTCCGCATGGCCCTTTTGCCCGCTGGGAAGTGAGACTTCTTTGGAGCGCTGATTGGCCTTTCCAGGTTGCTTGGTTGGCCAAAAAGGGCGTATGCGTTTTTTCCTGAATATATTCAGGAAAAAACGCATACGCCCTTTTTGGCCAAGGGCATCATTGTCCACGTTTTGCCGCTTTTCATGTGCTTTCAAGGCGATTCGAATCTACCTCCTGAAATCAGTTTCCTGCAATTCTGCCTTGCTTTCAAAGCCTCTTCGTTGCCTTCCCTTAATATATTTGTGGACGAGAGGTATCATTTAAAACTCTGCAGGTTTGTGAATTGCAGTGCCCCTGAGCTCCATTTTTCAACTCGCTTTTTTGGGAGCTGGCCGCAAAAGCGCAGGATTGCTTCAGGCCCTCTTCTGGTTCTGGGGGGCAGGCTGAGCTTGTGCTTAATTCTTCTTCCTGATGGGAAAATAGAGTGACCTGTGCCTGTCCCAACACCTAGAGCTAGTCTCTCATTGGTTCCCCCTCTTCCCGTTCATCCTCAGGACAAATTGCAACCTGTACGGAACAGGAGGTTAAAGGTGCTGATTCTCCAAGGAGGGAGATGGCTAGTAAATCGGCTGGAATGGCGAACCCGAGCAAAGGAGATGAGAAATGAGGTGCGTTTTAGAAACCTTTCCCGATCACACGGTGTACCATCTTCTGGGTTTCTCATGCCTGTTTTCGACGTAGGAAGATGCCCTTGAACCTGGAGATTTGGGACCCATGGGATGTGTACCATGCAGTATTATTTGAAAGGGTCTGCGTTGGCTCACCCAACCTCACCGAACCTCTCAGCCCCAAGAGTGTCCACCCTTATGTCTCAATCAGCTGTGGGTCTAGATATGGTCAATCCAGGTTGCATCACAGCCCCTGAACGAATTTTGGAAGAATTTCTCTCTCTTTCACTGTCTTTGTTTCACGGGTTTTGAAAAGTAATTTATTTTTATAATGGGGTTTAGCTGCTTTTCACGGCTGTGTTTATGCCACTTTACACCCCCTTGACTCACTTACAGAGAGATATCAATACATAGGTTTGAAGATTCTTACTAGTCAGATATATTCTTGTGCGGTGAATAGGGGGTGTTGAGTCCAGTTCACTGAAAAAGGAATAGGTCTTGTCTCTTACATATTGGGTTTATGGAACGGTATCTGAGCTAATTTGAAACCCTTGTTTTATGCATCACCCCACCTCACCTTTCCCGTTCAGCAGCCGTAGTGTGTTTCCTAAACATGTGACTCTGTTCTGTTTTGTAATTCAGTTCAAGTGTAGCGGTTTTTACATTCCCTCTCTAAGTGATATCTTATGATAAGTGTCTTTTTCTGTGTGACTTATTTCACTTAGAATCGTCATACCTAAATCCACTCATCGTGCTGCTACTAGCCTTATGACGTTGATTTCATGGCTGAGTGATATTCCATTGTACATGAGGACCCCAACTTCTTTATCCATTTTTCGCTTTCCTAGGATATTTAAGGTGTAATGAAGTGGGGGTTCTTGTCAACAGAGCAGCCCTAAACTTTGGGGTGCCTGTGTCTTGCTGATTTTTAGTTTTCCCAATTTATACGCCCATGAGTGGAAGTGCCCTATGCTCTCCAAGCTGTGTTTTTTAGATGTTTCAGAACACACCGTACACTTCTCCAGAGTGGCTGTTGGCAATTTACATCCCACCCATCAGCGTAGCAAGGCTCCCATTTCTCCATGGCCGGTCCTGCATTTCTGGTTTGGACACTTTTTTCCGCATGGCCCTTTTGCCCGCTGGGAAGCGAGACTTCTTTGGAGCGCTGATTGGCCTTTCCAGGTTGCTTGGTTGGCCAAAAAGGGCGTATGCGTTTTTTCCTGAATATATTCAGGAAAAAACGCATACGCCCTTTTTGGCCAAGGGCATCATTGTCCACGTTTTGCCGCTTTTCATGTGCTTTCAAGGCGATTCGAATCTACCTCCTGAAATCTGTTTCCTGCAATTCTGCCTTGCTTTCAAAGCCTCTTCGTTGCCTTCCCTTAATATATTTGTGGACGAGAGGTATCATTTAAAACTCTGCAGGTTTGTGAATTGCAGTGCCCCTGAGCTCCATTTTTCAACTCGCTTTTTTGGGAGCTGGCCGCAAAAGCGCAGGATTGCTTCAGGCCCTCTTCTGGTTCTGGGGGGCAGGCTGAGCTTGTGCTTAATTCTTCTTCCTGATGGGAAAATAGAGTGACCTGTGCCTGTCCCAACACCTAGAGCTAGTCTCTCATTGGTTCCCCCTCTTCCCGTTCATCCTCAGGACAAATTGCAACCTGTACGGAACAGGAGGTTAAAGGTGCTGATTCTCCAAGGAGGGAGATGGCTAGTAAATCGGCTGGAATGGCGAACCCGAGCAAAGGAGATGAGAAATGAGGTGCGTTTTAGAAACCTTTCCCGATCACACGGTGTACCATCTTCTGGCTTTCTCATGCCTGTTTTCGACGTAGGAAGATGCCCTTGAACCTGGAGATTTGGGACCCATGGGATGGGTACCATGCAGTATTACTTGAAAGGGTCTGCGTTGGCTCACCCAACCTCACCGAACCTCTCAGCCCCAAGAGTGTCCACCCTTATGTCTCAATCAGCTGTGGGTCTAGATATGGTCAATCCAGGTTGCATCACAGCCCCTGAACGAATTTTGGAAGAATTTCTCTCTCTTTCACTGTCTTTGTTTCACGGGTTTTGAAAAGTAATTTATTTTTATAATGGGGTTTAGCTGCTTTTCACGGCTGTGTTTATGCCGCTTTACACCCCCTTGACTCACTTACAGAGAGATATCAATACATAGGTTTGAAGATTCTTCCTAGTCAGATATATTCTTGTGCGGTGAATAGGGGGTGTTGAGTCCAGTTCACTGAAAAAGGAATAGGTCTTGTCTCTTACATATTGGGTTTATGGAACGGTATCTGAGCTAATTAGAAACCCTTGTTTTATGCATCACCCCACCTCACCTTTCCCGTTCAGCAGCCGTAGTGTGTTTCCTAAACGTGTGACTCTGTTCTGTTTTGTAATTCAGTTCAAGTGTAGCGGTTTTTACATTCCCTCTAGAAGTGATATCTTATGATAAGTGTCTTTTTCTGTGTGACTTATTTCACTTAGAATCGTCGTACCTAAATCCACTCATCGTGCTGCTACTAGCCTTATGACGTTGATTTCATGGCTGAGTGATATTCTATTGTACATGAGGACCCCAACTTCTTTATCCATTTTTCTCTTTCCTAGGATATTTAAGGTGTAATGAAGTGGGGGTTCTTGTCAACAGAGCAGCCCTAAACTTTGGGGTGCCTGTGTCTTGCTGATTTTTAGTTTTCCCAATTTATACGCCCATGAGTGGAAGTGCCCTATGCTCTCCAAGCTGTGTTTTTTAGATGTTTCAGAACACACCGTACACTTCTCCAGAGTGGCTGTTGGCAATTTACATCCCACCCATCAGCGTAGCAAGGCTCCCATTTCTCCATGGCCGGTCCTGCATTTCTGGTTTGGACACTTTTTTCCGCATGGCCCTTTTGCCCGCTGGGAAGCGAGACTTCTTTGGAGCGCTGATTGGCCTTTCCAGGTTGCTTGGTTGGCCAAAAAGGGCGTATGCGTTTTTTCCTGAATATATTCAGGAAAAAACGCATACGCCCTCTTTGGCCAAGGGCATCATTGTCCACGTTTTGCCGCTTTTCATGTGCTTTCAAGGCGTTTCGAATCTACCTCCTGAAATCTGTTTCCTGCAATTCTGCTTTGCTTTCAAAGCCTCTTCGTTGCCTTCCCTTAATATATTTGTGGACGAGAGCTATCATTTAAAACTCTGCAGGTTTGTGAATTGCAGTGCCCCTGAGCTCCATTTTTCAACTCGCTTTTTTGGGAGCTGGCCGCAAAAGCGCAGGATTGCTTCAGGCCCTCTTCTGGTTCTGGGGGGCAGGCTGAGCTTGTGCTTAATTCTTCTTCCTGATGGGAAAATAGAGTTACCTGTGCCTGTCCCAACACCTAGAGCTAGTCTCTCATTGGTTCCCCCTCTTCCCGTTCATCCTCAGGACAAATTGCAACCTGTACGGAACAGGAGGTTAAAGGTGCTGATTCTCCAAGGAGGGAGATGGCTAGTAAATCGGCTGGAATGGCGAACCCGAGCAAAGGAGATGAGAAATGAGGTGCGTTTTAGAAACATTTCCCGATCACACGGTGTACCATCTTCTGGGTTTCTCATGCCTGTTTTCGACGTAGGAAGATGCCCTTGAACCTGGAGATTTGGGACCCATGGCATGGGTACCATGCAGTATTACTTGAAAGGGTCTGCGTTGGCTCACCCAACCTCACCGAACCTCTCAGCCCCAAGAGTGTCCACCCTTATGTCTCAATCAGCTGTGGGTCTAGATTTGGTCAATCCAGGTTGCATCACAGCCCCTGAACGAATTTTGTAAGAATTTCTCTCTCTTTCACTGCCTTTGTTTCACGGGTTTTGAAAAGTAATTTATTTTTATAATGGGGTTTAGCTGCTTTTCACGGCTGTGTTTATGCCGCTTTACACCCCCTTGACTCACTTACAGAGAGATATCAATACATAGGTTTGAAGATTCTTACTAGTCAGATATATTCTTGTGCGGTGAATAGGGGGTGTTGAGTCCAGTTCACTGAAAAAGGAATAGGTCTTGTCTCTTACATATTGGGTTTATGGAACGGTATCTGAGCTAATTTGAAACCCTTGTTTTATGCATCACCCCACCTCACCTTGCCCGTTCAGCAGCCATAGTGTGTTTTCTAAACGTGTGACTCTGTTCTGTTTTGTAATTCAGTTCAAGTGTAGCGGTTTTTACATTCCCTCTAGAAGTGATATCTTATGATAAGTGTCTTTTTCTGTGTGACTTATTTCACTTAGAATCGTCGTACCTAAATCCACTCATCGTGCTGCTACTAGCCTTATGACGTTGATTTCATGGCTGAGTGATATTCCATTGTACATGAGGACCCCAACTTCTTTATCCATTTTTCTCTTTCCTAGGATATTTAAGGTGTAATGAAGTGGGGGTTCTTGTCAACAGAGCAGCCCTAAACTTTGGGGTGCCTGTGTCTTGCTGATTTTTAGTTTTCCCAATTTATACGCCCATGAGTGGAAGTGCCCTATGCTCTCCAAGCTGTGTTTTTTAGATGTTTCAGAACACACCGTACACTTCTCCAGAGTGGCTGTTGGCAATTTACATCCCACCCATCAGCGTAGCAAGGCTCCCATTTCTCCATGGCCGGTCCTGCATTTCTGGTTTGGACACTTTTTTCCGCATGGCCCTTTTGCCCGCTGGGAAGTGAGACTTCTTTGGAGCGCTGATTGGCCTTTCCAGGTTGCTTGGTTGGCCAAAAAGGGCGTATGCGTTTTTTCCTGAATATATTCAGGAAAAAACGCATACGCCCTTTTTGGCCAAGGGCATCATTGTCCACGTTTTGCCGCTTTTCATGTGCTTTCAAGGCGATTCGAATCTACCTCCTGAAATCTGTTTCCTGCAATTCTGCCTTGCTTTCAAAGCCTCTTCGTTGCCTTCCCTTAATATATTTGTGGACGAGAGGTATCATTTAAAACTCTGCAGGTTTGTGAATTGCAGTGCCCCTGAGCTCCATTTTTCAACTCGCTTTTTTGGGAGCTGGCCGCAAAAGCGCAGGATTGCTTCAGGCCCTCTTCTGGTTCTGGGGGGCAGGCTGAGCTTGTGCTTAATTCTTCTTCCTGATGGGAAAATAGAGTGACCTGTGCCTGTCCCAACACCTAGAGCTAGTCTCTCATTGGTTCCCCCTCTTCCCGTTCATCCTCAGGACAAATTGCAACCTGTACGGAACAGGAGGTTAAAGGTGCTGATTCTCCAAGGAGGGAGATGGCTAGTAAATCGGCTGGAATGGCGAACCCGAGCAAAGGAGATGAGAAATGAGGTGCGTTTTAGAAACCTTTCCCGATCACACGGTGTACCATCTTCTGGGTTTCTCATGCCTGTTTTCGACGTAGGAAGATGCCCTTGAACCTGGAGATTTGGGACCCATGGGATGTGTACCATGCAGTATTATTTGAAAGGGTCTGCGTTGGCTCACCCAACCTCACCGAACCTCTCAGCCCCAAGAGTGTCCACCCTTATGTCTCAATCAGCTGTGGGTCTAGATATGGTCAATCCAGGTTGCATCACAGCCCCTGAACGAATTTTGGAAGAATTTCTCTCTCTTTCACTGTCTTTGTTTCACGGGTTTTGAAAAGTAATTTATTTTTATAATGGGGTTTAGCTGCTTTTCACGGCTGTGTTTATGCCACTTTACACCCCCTTGACTCACTTACAGAGAGATATCAATACATAGGTTTGAAGATTCTTACTAGTCAGATATATTCTTGTGCGGTGAATAGGGGGTGTTGAGTCCAGTTCACTGAAAAAGGAATAGGTCTTGTCTCTTACATATTGGGTTTATGGAACGGTATCTGAGCTAATTTGAAACCCTTGTTTTATGCATCACCCCACCTCACCTTTCCCGTTCAGCAGCCGTAGTGTGTTTCCTAAACATGTGACTCTGTTCTGTTTTGTAATTCAGTTCAAGTGTAGCGGTTTTTACATTCCCTCTCTAAGTGATATCTTATGATAAGTGTCTTTTTCTGTGTGACTTATTTCACTTAGAATCGTCATACCTTATTCCACTCATCGTGCTGCTACTAGCCTTATGACGTTGATTTCATGGCTGAGTGATATTCCATTGTACATGAGGACCCCAACTTCTTTATCCATTTTTCGCTTTCCTAGGATATTTAAGGTGTAATGAAGTGGGGGTTCTTGTCAACAGAGCAGCCCTAAACTTTGGGGTGCCTGTGTCTTGCTGATTTTTAGTTTTCCCAATTTATACGCCCATGAGTGGAAGTGCCCTATGCTCTCCAAGCTGTGTTTTTTAGATGTTTCAGAACACACCGTACACTTCTCCAGAGTGGCTGTTGGCAATTTACATCCCACCCATCAGCGTAGCAAGGCTCCCATTTCTCCATGGCCGGTCCTGCATTTCTGGTTTGGACACTTTTTTCCGCATGGCCCTTTTGCCCGCTGGGAAGCGAGACTTCTTTGGAGCGCTGATTGGCCTTTCCAGGTTGCTTGGTTGGCCAAAAAGGGCGTATGCGTTTTTTCCTGAATATATTCAGGAAAAAACGCATACGCCCTTTTTGGCCAAGGGCATCATTGTCCACGTTTTGCCGCTTTTCATGTGCTTTCAAGGCGATTCGAATCTACCTCCTGAAATCTGTTTCCTGCAATTCTGCCTTGCTTTCAAAGCCTCTTCGTTGCCTTCCCTTAATATATTTGTGGACGAGAGGTATCATTTAAAACTCTGCAGGTTTGTGAATTGCAGTGCCCCTGAGCTCCATTTTTCAACTCGCTTTTTTGGGAGCTGGCCGCAAAAGCGCAGGATTGCTTCAGGCCCTCTTCTGGTTCTGGGGGGCAGGCTGAGCTTGTGCTTAATTCTTCTTCCTGATGGGAAAATAGAGTGACCTGTGCCTGTCCCAACACCTAGAGCTAGTCTCTCATTGGTTCCCCCTCTTCCCGTTCATCCTCAGGACAAATTGCAACCTGTACGGAACAGGAGGTTAAAGGTGCTGATTCTCCAAGGAGGGAGATGGCTAGTAAATCGGCTGGAATGGCGAACCCGAGCAAAGGAGATGAGAAATGAGGTGCGTTTTAGAAACCTTTCCCGATCACACGGTGTACCATCTTCTGGCTTTCTCATGCCTGTTTTCGACGTAGGAAGATGCCCTTGAACCTGGAGATTTGGGACCCATGGGATGGGTACCATGCAGTATTACTTGAAAGGGTCTGCGTTGGCTCACCCAACCTCACCGAACCTCTCAGCCCCAAGAGTGTCCACCCTTATGTCTCAATCAGCTGTGGGTCTAGATATGGTCAATCCAGGTTGCATCACAGCCCCTGAACGAATTTTGGAAGAATTTCTCTCTCTTTCACTGTCTTTGTTTCACGGGTTTTGAAAAGTAATTTATTTTTATAATGGGGTTTAGCTGCTTTTCACGGCTGTGTTTATGCCGCTTTACACCCCCTTGACTCACTTACAGAGAGATATCAATACATAGGTTTGAAGATTCTTCCTAGTCAGATATATTCTTGTGCGGTGAATAGGGGGTGTTGAGTCCAGTTCACTGAAAAAGGAATAGGTCTTGTCTCTTACATATTGGGTTTATGGAACGGTATCTGAGCTAATTAGAAACCCTTGTTTTATGCATCACCCCACCTCACCTTTCCCGTTCAGCAGCCGTAGTGTGTTTCCTAAACGTGTGACTCTGTTCTGTTTTGTAATTCAGTTCAAGTGTAGCGGTTTTTACATTCCCTCTAGAAGTGATATCTTATGATAAGTGTCTATTTCTGTGTGACTTATTTCACTTAGAATCGTCGTACCTAAATCCACTCATCGTGCTGCTACTAGCCTTATGACGTTGATTTCATGGCTGAGTGATATTCTATTGTACATGAGGACCCCAACTTCTTTATCCATTTTTCTCTTTCCTAGGATATTTAAGGTGTAATGAAGTGGGGGTTCTTGTCCACAGAGCAGCCCTAAACTTTGGGGTGCCTGTGTCTTGCTGATTTTTAGTTTTCCCAATTTATACGCCCATGAGTGGAAGTGCCCTATGCTCTCCAAGCTGTGTTTTTTAGATGTTTCAGAACACACCGTACACTTCTCCAGAGTGCCTGTTGGCAATTTACATCCCACCCATCAGCGTAGCAAGGCTCCCATTTCTCCATGGCCGGTCCTGCATTTCTGGTTTGGTCACTTTTTTCCGCATGGCCCTTTTGCCCGCTGGGAAGCGAGACTTCTTTGGAGCGCTGATTGGCCTTTCCAGGTTGCTTGGTTGGCCAAAAAGGACGTATGCGTTTTTTCCTGAATATATTCAGGAAAAAACGCATACGTCCTTTTTGGCCAAGGGCATCATTGTCCACGTTTTGCCGCTTTTCATGTGCTTTCAAGGCGATTCGAATCTACCTCCTGAAATCTGTTTCCTGCAATTCTGCCTTGCTTTCAAAGTCTCTTCGTTGCCTTCCCTTAATATATTTGTGGACGAGAGGTATCATTTAAAACTCTGCAGGTTTGTGAATTGCAGTGCCCCTGAGCTCCATTTTTCAACTCGCTTTTTTGGGAGCTGGCCGCAAAAGCGCAGGATTGCTTCAGGCCCTCTTCTTGTTCTGGGGGGCAGGCTGAGCTTGTGCTTAATTCTTCTTCCTGATGGGAAAATAGAGTGACCTGTGCCTGTCCCAACACCTAGAGCTAGTCTCTCATTGGTTCCCCCTCTTCCCGTTCATCCTCAGGACAAATTGCAACCTGTACGGAACAGGAGGTTAAAGGTGCTGATTCTCCAAGGAGGGAGATGGCTAGTAAATCGGCTGGAATGGCGAACCCAAGCAAAGGAGATGAGAAATGAGGTGCGTTTTAGAAACTTTTCCTGATCAAACGGTGTACCATCTTCTGGGTTTCTCATGCCTGTTTTCGACGGAGGAAGATGCCCTTGAACCTGGAGATTTGGGACCCATGGGATGGGTACCATGCAGTATTATTTGAAAGGGTCTGCGTTGGCTCACCCAACCTCACCGAACCTCTCAGCCCCAAGAGTGTCCACCCTTATGTCTCAATCAGCTGTGGGTCTAGATATGGTCAATCCAGGTTGCATCACAGCCCCTGAACGAATTTTGGAAGAATTTCTCTCTCTTTCACTGTCTTTGTTTCACGGGTTTTGAAAAGTAATTTATTTTTATAATGGGGTTTAGCTGCTTTTCACGGCTGTGTTTATGCCACTTTACACCCCCTTGACTCACTTACAGAGAGATATCAATACATAGGTTTGAAGATTCTTACTAGTCAGATATATTCTTGTGCGGTGAATAGGGGGTGTTGAGTCCAGTTCACTGAAAAAGGAATAGGTCTTGTCTCTTACATATTGGGTTTATGGAACGGTATCTGAGCTAATTTGAAACCCTTGTTTTATGCATCACCCCACCTCACCTTTCCCGTTCAGCAGCCGTAGTGTGTTTCCTAAACATGTGACTCTGTTCTGTTTTGTAATTCAGTTCAAGTGTAGCGGTTTTTACATTCCCTCTAGAAGTGATATCTTATGATAAGTGTCTTTTTCTGTGTGACTTATTTCACTTAGAATCGTCATACCTAAATCCACTCATCGTGCTGCTACTAGCCTTATGACGTTGATTTCATGGCTGAGTGATATTCCATTGTACATGAGGACCCCAACTTCTTTATCCATTTTTCGCTTTCCTAGGATATTTAAGGTGTAATGAAGTGGGGGTTCTTGTCAACAGAGCAGCCCTAAACTTTGGGGTGCCTGTGTCTTGCTGATTTTTAGTTTTCCCAATTTATACGCCCATGAGTGGAAGTGCCCTATGCTCTCCAAGCTGTGTTTTTTAGATGTTTCAGAACACACCGTACACTTCTCCAGAGTGGCTGTTGGCAATTTACATCCCACCCATCAGCGTAGCAAGGCTCCCATTTCTCCATGGCCGGTCCTGCATTTCTGGTTTGGACACTTTTTTCCGCATGGCCCTTTTGCCCGCTGGGAAGCGAGACTTCTTTGGAGCGCTGATTGGCCTTTCCAGGTTGCTTGGTTGGCCAAAAAGGGCGTATGCGTTTTTTCCTGAATATATTCAGGAAAAAACGCATACGCCCTTTTTGGCCAAGGGCATCATTGTCCACGTTTTGCCGCTTTTCATGTGCTTTCAAGGCGATTCGAATCTACCTCCTGAAATCTGTTTCCTGCAATTCTGCCTTGCTTTCAAAGCCTCTTCGTTGCCTTCCCTTAATATATTTGTGGACGAGAGGTATCATTTAAAACTCTGCAGGTTTGTGAATTGCAGTGCCCCTGAGCTCCATTTTTCAACTCGCTTTTTTGGGAGCTGGCCGCAAAAGCGCAGGATTGCTTCAGGCCCTCTTCTGGTTCTGGGGGGCAGGCTGAGCTTGTGCTTAATTCTTCTTCCTGATGGGAAAATAGAGTGACCTGTGCCTGTCCCAACACCTAGAGCTAGTCTCTCATTGGTTCCCCCTCTTCCCGTTCATCCTCAGGACAAATTGCAACCTGTACGGAACAGGAGGTTAAAGGTGCTGATTCTCCAAGGAGGGAGATGGCTAGTAAATCGGCTGGAATGGCGAACCCGAGCAAAGGAGATGAGAAATGAGGTGCGTTTTAGAAACCTTTCCCGATCACACGGTGTACCATCTTCTGGCTTTCTCATGCCTGTTTTCGACGTAGGAAGATGCCCTTGAACCTGGAGATTTGGGACCCATGGGATGGGTACCATGCAGTATTACTTGAAAGGGTCTGCGTTGGCTCACCCAACCTCACCGAACCTCTCAGCCCCAAGAGTGTCCACCCTTATGTCTCAATCAGCTGTGGGTCTAGATATGGTCAATCCAGGTTGCATCACAGCCCCTGAACGAATTTTGGAAGAATTTCTCTCTCTTTCACTGTCTTTGTTTCACGGGTTTTGAAAAGTAATTTATTTTTATAATGGGGTTTAGCTGCTTTTCACGGCTGTGTTTATGCCGCTTTACACCCCCTTGACTCACTTACAGAGAGATATCAATACATAGGTTTGAAGATTCTTCCTAGTCAGATATATTCTTTTGCGGTGAATAGGGGGTGTTGAGTCCAGTTCACTGAAAAAGGAATAGGTCTTGTCTCTTACATATTGGGTTTAGGGAACGGTATCTGAGCTAATTTGAAACCCTTGTTTTATGCATCACCCCACCTCACCTTTCCCGTTCAGCAGCCGTAGTGTGTTTCCTAAACGTGTGACTCTGTTCTGTTTTGTAATTCAGTTCAAGTGTAGCGGTTTTTACATTCCCTCTAGAAGTGATATCTTATGATAAGTGTCTTTTTCTGTGTGACTTATTTCACTTAGAATCGTCGTACCTAAATCCACTCATCGTGCTGCTACTAGCCTTATGACGTTGATTTCATGGCTGAGTGATATTCTATTGTACATGAGGACCCCAACTTCTTTATCCATTTTTCTCTTTCCTAGGATATTTAAGGTGTAATGAAGTGGGGGTTCTTGTCAACAGAGCAGCCCTAAACTTTGGGGTGCCTGTGTCTTGCTGATTTTTAGTTTTCCCAATTTATACGCCCATGAGTGGAAGTGCCCTATGCTCTCCAAGCTGTGTTTTTTAGATGTTTCAGAACACACCGTACACTTCTCCAGAGTGCCTGTTGGCAATTTACATCCCACCCATCAGCGTAGCAAGGCTCCCATTTCTCCATGGCCGGTCCTGCATTTCTGGTTTGGTCACTTTTTTCCGCATGGCCCTTTTGCCCGCTGGGAAGCGAGACTTCTTTGGAGCGCTGATTGGCCTTTCCAGGTTGCTTGGTTGGCCAAAAAGGACGTATGCGTTTTTTCCTGAATATATTCAGGAAAAAACGCATACGTCCTTTTTGGCCAAGGGCATCATTGTCCACGTTTTGCCGCTTTTCATGTGCTTTCAAGGCGATTCGAATCTACCTCCTGAAATCTGTTTCCTGCAATTCTGCCTTGCTTTCAAAGCCTCTTCGTTGCCTTCCCTTAATATATTTGTGGACGAGAGGTATCATTTAAAACTCTGCAGGTTTGTGAATTGCAGTGCCCCTGAGCTCCATTTTTCAACTCGCTTTTTTGGGAGCTGGCCGCAAAAGCGCAGGATTGCTTCAGGCCCTCTTCTTGTTCTGGGGGGCAGGCTGAGCTTGTGCTTAATTCTTCTTCCTGATGGGAAAATAGAGTGACCTGTGCCTGTCCCAACACCTAGAGCTAGTCTCTCATTGGTTCCCCCTCTTCCCGTTCATCCTCAGGACAAATTGCAACCTGTACGGAACAGGAGGTTAAAGGTGCTGATTCTCCAAGGAGGGAGATGGCTAGTAAATCGGCTGGAATGGCGAACCCGAGCAAAGGAGATGAGAAATGAGGTGCGTTTTAGAAACCTTTCCCGATCACACGGTGTACCATCTTCTGGGTTTCTCATGCCTGTTTTCGACGTAGGAAGATGCCCTTGAACCTGGAGATTTGGGACCCATGGGATGGGTACCATGCAGTATTACTTGAAAGGGTCTGCGTTGGCTCACCCAACCTCACCGAACCTCTCAGCCCCAAGAGTGTCCACCCTTATGTCTCAATCAGCTGTGGGTCTAGATATGGTCAATCCAGGTTGCATCACAGCCCCTGAACGAATTTTGTAAGAATTTCTCTCTCTTTCACTGCCTTTGTTTCACGGGTTTTGAAAAGTAATTTATTTTTATAATGGGGTTTAGCTGCTTTTCACGGCTGTGTTTATGCCGCTTTACACCCCCTTGACTCACTTACAGAGAGATATCAATACATAGGTTTGAAGATTCTTACTAGTCAGATATATTCTTGTGCGGTGAATAGGGGGTGTTGAGTCCAGTTCACTGAAAAAGGAATAGGTCTTGTCTCTTACATATTGGGTTTATGGAACGGTATCTGAGCTAATTTGAAACCCTTGTTTTATGCATCACCCCACCTCACCTTTCCCGTTCAGCAGCCATAGTGTGTTTTCTAAACGTGTGACTCTGTTCTGTTTTGTAATTCAGTTCAAGTGTAGCGGTTTTTACATTCCCTCTAGAAGTGATATCTTATGATAAGTGTCTTTTTCTGTGTGACTTATTTCACTTAGAATCGTCGTACCTAAATCCACTCATCGTGCTGCTACTAGCCTTATGACGTTGATTTCATGGCTGAGTGATATTCCATTGTACATGAGGACCCCAACTTCTTTATCCATTTTTCTCTTTCCTAGGATATTTCAGGTGTAATGAAGTGGGGGTTCTTGTCAACAGAGCAGCCCTAAACTTTGGGGTGCCTGTGTCTTGCTGATTTTTAGTTTTCCCAATTTATACGCCCATGAGTGGAAGTGCCCTATGCTCTCCAAGCTGTGTTTTTTAGATGTTTCAGAACACACCGTACACTTCTCCAGAGTGGCTGTTGGCAATTTACATCCCACCCATCAGCGTAGCAAGGCTCCCATTTCTCCATGGCCGGTCCTGCATTTCTGGTTTGGACACTTTTTTCCGCATGGCCCTTTTGCCCGCTGGGAAGCGAGACTTCTTTGGAGCGCTGATTGGCCTTTCCAGGTTGCTTGGTTGGCCAAAAAGGGCGTATGCGTTTTTTCCTGAATATATTCAGGAAAAAACGCATACGCCCTTTTTGGCCAAGGGCATCATTGTCCACGTTTTGCCGCTTTTCCTGTGCTTTCAAGGCGATTCGAATCTACCTCCTGAAATCTGTTTCCTGCAATTCTGCCTTGCTTTCAAAGCCTCTTCGTTGCCTTCCCTTAATATATTTGTGGACAAGAGGTATCATTTAAAACTCCGCAGGTTTGTGAATTGCAGTGCCCCTGAGCTCCATTTTTCAACTCGCTTTTTTGGGAGCTGGCCGCAAAAGCGCCGGATTGCTTCAGGCCTTCTTCTGGTTCTGGGGGGCAGGCTGAGCTTGTGCTTAATTCTTCTTCCTGATGGGAAAATAGAGTGACCTGTGCCTGTCCCAACACCTAGAGCTAGTCTCTCATTGGTTCCCTCTCTTCCCGTTCATCCTCAGGACAAATTGCAACCTGTACGGAACAGGAGGTTAAAGGTGCTGATTCTCCAAGGAGGGAGATGGCTAGTAAATCGGCTGGAATGGCGAACCCGAGCAAAGGAGATGAGAAATGAGGTGCGTTTTAGAAACCTTTCCCGATCACACGGTGTACCATCTTCTGGGTTTCTCATGCCTGTTTTCGACGTAGGAAGATGCCCTTGAACCTGGAGATTTGGGACCCATGGGATGGGTACCATGCAGTATTACTTGAAAGGGTCTGCGTTGGCTCCCCCAACCTCACCGAACCTCTCAGCCCCAAGAGTGTCCACCCTTATGTCTCAATCAGCTGTGGGTCTAGATATGGTCAATCCAGGTTGCATCACAGCCCCTGAACGAATTTTGTAAGAATTTCTCTCTCTTTCACTGTCTTTGTTTCACGGGTTTTGAAAAGTAATTTATTTTTATAATGGGGTTTAGCTGCTTTTCACGGCTGTGTTTATGCCGCTTTACACCCCCTTGACTCACTTACAGAGAGATATCAATACATAGGTTTGAAGATTCTTCCTAGTCAGATATATTCTTGTGCGGTGAATAGGGGGTGTTGAGTCCAGTTCACTGAAAAAGGAATAGGTCTTGTCTCTTACATATTGGGTTTATGGAATGGTATCTGAGCTAATTTGAAACGCTTGTTTTATGCATCACCCCACCTCACCTTTCCCGTTCAGCAGCCGTAGTGTGTTTCCTAAACCTGTGACTCTGTTCTGTTTTGCAATTCAGTTCAAGTGTAGCGGTTTTTACATTCCCTCTAGAAGTGATATCTTATGATAAGTGTCTTTTTCTGTGTGACTTATTTCACTTAGAATCGTCGTACCTAAATCCACTCATCGTGCTGCTACTAGCCTTATGACGTTGATTTCATGGCTGAGTGATATTCCATTGTACATGAGGACCACAACTTCTTTATCCATTTTTCTCTTTCCTAGGATATTTAAGGTGTAATGAAGTGGGGGTTCTTGTCAACAGAGCAGCCCTAAACTTTGGGGTGCCTGTGTCTTGCTGATTTTTAGTTTTCCCAATTTATACGCCCATGAGTGGAAGTGCCCTATGCTCTCCAAGCTGTGTTTTTTAGATGTTTCAGAACACACCGTACACTTCTCCAGAGTGGCTGTTGGCAATTTACATCCCACCCATCAGCGTAGCAAGGCTCCCATTTCTCCATGGCCGGTCCAGCATTTCTGGTTTGGACACTTTTTTCCGCATGGCCCTTTTGCCCGCTGGGAAGCGAGACTTCTTTGGAGCGCTGATTGGCCTTTCCAGGTTGCTTGGTTGGCCAAAAAGGGCGTATGCGTTTTTTCCTGAATATATTCAGGAAAAAACGCATACGCCCTTTTTGGCCAAGGGCATCATTGTCCACGTTTTGCCGCTTTTCCTGTGCTTTCAAGGCGATTCGAATCTACCTCCTGAAATCTGTTTCCTGCAATTCTGCCTTGCTTTCAAAGCCTCTTCGTTGCCTTCCCTTAATATATTTGTGGACGAGAGGTATCATTTAAAACTCTGCAGGTTTGTGAATTGCAGTGCCCCTGAGCTCCATTTTTCAACTCGCTTTTTTGGGAGCTGGCCGCAAAAGCGCAGGATTGCTTCAGGCCCTCTTCTGGTTCTGGGGGGCAGGCTGAGCTTGTGCTTAATTCTTCTTCCTGATGGGAAAATAGAGTGACCTGTGCCTGTCCCAACACCTAGAGCTAGTCTCTCATTGGTTCCCCCTCTTCCCGTTCATCCTCAGGACAAATTGCAACCTGTACGGAACAGGAGGTTAAAGGTGCTGATTCTCCAAGGAGGGAGATGGCTAGTAAATCGGCTGGAATGGCGAACCCGAGCAAAGGAGATGAGAAATGAGGTGCGTTTTAGAAACCTTTCCCGATCACACGGTGTACCATCTTCTGGGTTTCTCATGCCTGTTTTCGACGTAGGAAGATGCCCTTGAACCTGGAGATTTGGGACCCATGGGATGGGTACCATGCAGTATTACTTGAAAGGGTCTGCGTTGGCTCACCCAACCTCACCGAACCTCTCAGCCCCAAGAGTGTCCACCCTTATGTCTCAATCAGCTGTGGGTCTAGATATGGTCAATCCAGGTTGCATCACAGCCCCTGAACGAATTTTGTAAGAATTTCTCTCTCTTACACTGCCTTTGTTTCACGGGTTTTGAAAAGTAATTTATTTTTATAATGGGGTTTAGCTGCTTTTCACGGCTGTGTTTATGCCGCTTTACACCCCCTTGACTCACTTACAGAGAGATATCAATACATAGGTTTGAAGATTCTTACTAGTCAGATATATTCTTGTGCGGTGAATAGGGGGTGTTGAGTCCAGTTCACTGAAAAAGGAATAGGTCTTGTCTCTTACATATTGGGTTTATGGAACGGTATCTGAGCTAATTTGAAACCCTTGTTTTATGCATCACCCCACCTCACCTTTCCCGTTCAGCAGCCATAGTGTGTTTTCTAAACGTGTGACTCTGTTCTGTTTTGTAATTCAATTCAAGTGTAGCGGTTTTTACATTCCCTCTAGAAGTGATATCTTATGATAAGTGTCTTTTTCTGTGTGACTTATTTCACTTAGAATCGTCGTACCTAAATCCACTCATCGTGCTGCTACTAGCCTTATGACGTTGATTTCATGGCTGAGTGATATTCCATTGTACATGAGGACCACAACTTCTTTATCCATTTTTCTCTTTCCTAGGATATTTAAGGTGTAATGAAGTGGGGGTTCTTGTCAACAGAGCAGCCCTAAACTTTGGGGTGCCTGTGTCTTGCTGATTTTTAGTTTTCCCAATTTATACGCCCATGAGTGGAAGTGCCCTATGCTCTCCAAGCTGTGATTTTTAGATGTTTCAGAACACACCGTACACTTCTCCAGAGTGGCTGTTGGCAATTTACATCCCACCCATCAGCGTAGCAAGGCTCCCATTTCTCCATGGCCGGTCCTGCATTTCTGGTTTGGACACTTTTTTCCGCATGGCCCTTTTGCCCGCTGGGAAGCGAGACTTCTTTGGAGCGCTGATTGGCCTTTCCAGGTTGCTTGGTTGGCCAAAAAGGGCGTATGCGTTTTTTCCTGAATATATTCAGGAAAAAACGCATACGCCCTTTTTGGCCAAGGGCATCATTGTCCACGTTTTGCCGCTTTTCCTGTGCTTTCAAGGCGATTCGAATCTACCTCCTGAAATCTGTTTCCTGCAATTCTGCCTTGCTTTCAAAGCCTCTTCGTTGCCTTCCCTTAATATATTTGTGGACGAGAGGTATCATTTATAACTCTGCAGGTTTGTGAATTGCAGTGCCCCTGAGCTCCATTTTTCCAGTCGCTTTTTTGGGAGCTGGCCGCAAAAGTGCAGGATTGCTTCAGGCCCTCTTCTGGTTCTGGGGGGCAGGCTGAGCTTGTGGTTAATTCTTCTTCCTGATGGCAAAATAGAGTGACCTGTGCCTGTCCCAACCCCTAGAGCTAGTCTCTCATTGGTTCCCCCTCTTCCCGTTCATCCTCAGGACAAATTGCAACCTGTACGGAACAGGAGGTTAAAGGTGCTGATTCTCCAAGGAGGGAGATGGCTAGTAAAGCGGCTGGAATGGCGAACCCGAGCACAAGGAGATGAGAAATGAGGTGCGTTTTAGAAACCTTTCCCGATCACACGGTGTACCATCTTCTGGGTTTCTCATGCATGTTTTCGACGTAGGAAGATGCCCTTGAACCTGCAGATTTGGGACCCATGGGATGGGTACCATGCAGTATTACTTTAAAGGGTCTGCGTTGGCTCACCCAACCTCACCGAACCTCTCAGCCCCAAGAGTGTCCACCCTTATGTCTCAATCAGCTGTGGGTCTAGATATGGTCAATCCAGGTTGCATCACAGCCCCTGAACGAATTTTGTAAGAATTTCTCTCTCTTTCACTGTCTTTGTTTCACGGGTTTTGAAAAGTAATTTATTTTTATAATGGGGTTTAGCTGCTTTTCACGGCTGTGTTTATGCCGCTTTACACCCCCTTGACTCACTTACAGAGAGATATCAATACATAGGTTTGAAGATTCTTACTAGTCAGATATATTCTTGTGCGGTGAATAGGGGGTGTTGAGTCCAGTTCACTGAAAAAGGAATAGGTCTTGTCTCTTACATATTGGGTTTATGGAACGGTATCTGAGCTAATTTGAAACCCTTGTTTTATGCATCACCCCACCTCACCTTTCCCGTTCAGCAGCCATAGTGTGTTTTCTAAACGTGTGACTCTGTTCTGTTTTGTAATTCAGTTCAAGTGTAGCGGTGTTTACATTCCCTCTAGAAGTGATATCTTATGATAAGTGTCTTTTTCTGTGTGACTTATTTCACTTAGAATCGTCGTACCTAAATCCACTCATCGTGCTGCTACTAGCCTTATGACGTTGATTTCATGGCTGAGTGATATTCCATTGTACATGAGGACCCCAACTTCTTTATCCATTTTTCTCTTTCCTAGGATATTTAAGGTGTAATGAAGTGGGGGTTCTTGTCAACAGAGCAGCCCTAAACTTTGGGGTGCCTGTGTCTTGCTGATTTTTAGTTTTCCCAATTTATACGCCCATGAGTGGAAGTGCCCTATGCTCTCCAAGCTGTGTTTTTTAGATGTTTCAGAACACACCGTACACTTCTCCAGAGTGGCTGTTGGCAATTTACATCCCACCCATCAGCGTAGCAAGGCTCCCATTTCTCCATGGCCGGTCCTGCATTTCTGGTTTGGACACTTTTTTCCGCATGGCCCTTTTGCCCGCTGGGAAGCGAGAATTCTTTGGAGCGCTGATTGGCCTTTCCAGGTTGCTTGGTTGGCCAAAAAGGGCGTATGCGTTTTTTCCTGAATATATTCAGGAAAAAACGCATACGCCCTTTTTGGCCAAGGGCATCATTGTCCACGTTTTGCCGCTTTTCCTGTGCTTTCAAGGCGATTCGAATCTACCTCCTGAAATCTGTTTCCTGCAATTCTGCCTTGCTTTCAATGCCTCTTCGTTGCCTTCCCTTAATATATTTGTGGACGAGAGGTATCATTTATAACTCTGCAGGTTTGTGAATTGCAGTGCCCCTGAGCTCCATTTTTCCAGTCGCTTTTTTGGGAGCTGGCCGCAAAAGTGCAGGATTGCTTCAGGCCCTCTTCTGGTTCTGGGGGGCAGGCTGAGCTTGTGGTTAATTCTTCTTCCTGATGGCAAAATAGAGTGACCTGTGCCTGTCCCAACCCCTAGAGCTAGTCTCTCATTGGTTCCCCCTCTTCCCGTTCATCCTCAGGACAAATTGCAACCTGTACGGAACAGGAGGTTAAAGGTGCTGATTCTCCAAGGAGGGAGATGGCTAGTAAAGCGGCTGGAATGGCGAACCCGAGCACAAGGAGATGAGAAATGAGGTGCGTTTTAGAAACCTTTCCCGATCACACGGTGTACCATCTTCTGGGTTTCTCATGCATGTTTTCGACGTAGGAAGATGCCCTTGAACCTGCAGATTTGGGACCCATGGGATGGGTACCATGCAGTATTACTTTAAAGGGTCTGCGTTGGCTCACCCAACCTCACCGAACCTCTCAGCCCCAAGAGTGTCCACCCTTATGTCTCAATCAGCTGTGGGTCTAGATATGGTCAATCCAGGTTGCATCACAGCCCCTGAACGAATTTTGGAAGAATTTCTCTCTCTTTCACTGTCTTTGTTTCACGGGTTTTGAAAAGTAATTTATTTTTATAATGGGGTTTAGCTGCTTTTCACGGCTGTGTTTATGCCGCTTTACACCCCCTTGACTCACTTACAGAGAGATATCAATACATAGGTTTGAAGATTCTTACTAGTCAGATATATTCTTGTGCGGTGAATAGGGGGTGTTGAGTCCAGTTCACTGAAAAAGGAATAGGTCTTGTCTCTTACATATTGGGTTTATGGAACGGTATCTGAGCTAATTTGAAACCCTTGTTTTATGCATCACCCCACCTCACCTTTCCCGTTCAGCAGCCATAGTGTGTTTTCTAAACGTGTGACTCTGTTCTGTTTTGCAATTCAGTTCAAGTTTAGCGGTTTTTACATTCCCTCTATAAGTGATATCTTATGATAAGTGTCTTTTTCTGTGTGACTTATTTCACTTAGAATCGTCGTACCTAAATCCTCTCATCGTGCTGGTTCTAGCCTTATGAAGTTGATTTCATGGCTGAGTGATATTCCATTGTACATGAGGACCCCAACTTCTTTATCCATTTTTCTCTCTCCTAGGATATTGAAGGTGTAATGAAGTGGGGGTTCTTGTCAACAGAGCAGCCCTAAACTTTGGGGTGCCTGTGTCTTGCTGATTTTTAGTTTTCCCAATTTATACGCCCATGAGTGGAAGTGCCCTATGCTCTCCAAGCTGTGTTTTTTAGATGTTTCAGAACACACCGTACACTTCTCCAGAGTGGCTGTTGGCAATTTACATCCCACCCATCAGCGTAGCAAGGCTCCCATTTCTCCATGGCCGGTCCTGCATTTCTGGTTTGGACACTTTTTTCCGCATGGCCCTTTTGCCCGCTGGGAAGCGAGACTTCTTTGGAGCGCTGATTGGCCTTTCCAGGTTGCTTGGTTGGCCAAAAAGGGCGTATGCGTTTTTTCCTGAATATATTCAGGAAAAAACGCATACGCCCTTTTTGGCCAAGGGCATCATTGTCCACGTTTTGCCGCTTTTCATGTGCTTTCAAGGCGATTCGAATCTACCTCCTGAAATCTGTTTCCTGCAATTCTGCCTTGCTTTCAAAGCCTCTTCGTTGCCTTCCCTTAATATATTTGTGGACGAGAGGTATCATTTAAAACTCTGCAGGTTTGTGAATTGCAGTGCCCCTGAGCTCCATTTTTCAACTCGCTTTTTTGGGAGCTGGCTGCAAAAGCGCAGGATTGCTTCAGGCCCTCTTCTGGTTCTGGGGGGCAGGCTGAGCTTGTGCTTAATTCTTCTTCCTGATGGGAAAATAGAGTGACCTGTGCCTGTCCCAACACCTAGAGCTAGTCTCTCATTGGTTCCCCCTCTTCCCGTTCATCCTCAGGACAAATTGCAACCTGTACGGAACAGTAGGTTAAAGGTGCTGATTCTCCAAGGAGGGAGATGGCTAGTAAATCGGCTGGAATGGCGAACCCGAGCAAAGGAGATGAGAAATGAGGTGCGTTTTAGAAACCTTTCCCGATCACACGGTGTACCATCTTCTGGGTTTCTCATGCCTGTTTTCGATGTAGGAAGATGCCCTTGAACCTGGAGATTTGGGACCCATGGGATGGGGACCATGCAGTATTACTTGAAAGGGTCTGCGTTGGCTCACCCAACCTCACCGAACCTCTCAGCCCCAAGAGTGTCCACCCTTATGTCTCAATCAGCTGTGGGTCTAGATATGGTAAATCCAGGTTGCATCACAGCCCCTGAACGAATTTTGTAAGAATTTCTCTCTCTTTCACTGTCTTTGTTTCACGGGTTTTGAAAAGTAATTTATTTTTATAATGGGGTTTAGCTGCTTTTCACGGCTGTGTTTATGCCGCTTTACACCCCCTTGACTCACTTACAGAGAGATATCAATACATAGGTTTGAAGATTCTTACTAGTCAGATATATTCTTGTGCGGTGAATAGGGGGTGTTGAGTCCAGTTCACTGAAAAAGGAATAGGTCTTGTCTCTTACATATTGGGTTTATGGAACGGTATCTGAGCTAATTTGAAACCCTTGTTTTATGCATCACCCCACCTCACCTTTCCCGTTCAGCAGCCATAGTGTGTTTTCTAAACGTGTGACTCTGTTCTGTTTTGTAATTCAGTTCAAGTGTAGCGGTTTTTACATTCCCTCTAGAAGTGATATCTTATGATAAGTGTCTTTTTCTGTGTGACTTATTTCACTTAGAATCGTCGTACCTAAATCCACTCATCGTGCTGCTACTAGCCTTATGACGTTGATTTCATGGCTGAGTGATATTCCATTGTACATGAGGACCCCAACTTCTTTATCCATTTTTCTCTTTCCTAGGATATTTAAGGTGTAATGAAGTGGGGGTTCTTGTCAACAGAGCAGCCCTAAACTTTGGGGTGCCTGTGTCTTGCTGATTTTTAGTTTTCCCAATTTATACGCCCATGAGTGGAAGTGCCCTATGCTCTCCAAGCTGTGTTTTTTAGATGTTTCAGAACACACCGTACACTTCTCCAGAGTGGCTGTTGGCAATTTACATCCCACCCATCAGCGTAGCAAGGCTCCCATTTCTCCATGGCCGGTCCTGCATTTCTGGTT
This sequence comes from Balaenoptera acutorostrata, assembly GCF_949987535.1. Taxonomy (NCBI): domain Eukaryota; kingdom Metazoa; phylum Chordata; class Mammalia; order Artiodactyla; family Balaenopteridae; genus Balaenoptera; species Balaenoptera acutorostrata. The sequence goes on along the minus strand of NW_026646028.1, from coordinate 97,565 downwards.
TGGACACTTTTTTCCGCATGGCCCTTTTGCCCGCTGGGAAGCGAGACTTCTTTGGAGCGCTGATTGGCCTTTCCAGGTTGCTTGGTTGGCCAAAAAGGGCGTATGCGTTTTTTCCTGAATATATTCAGGAAAAAACGCATACGCCCTTTTTGGCCAAGGGCATCATTGTCCACGTTTTGCCGCTTTTCCTGTGCTTTCAAGGCGATTCGAATCTACCTCCTGAAATCTGTTTCCTGCAATTCTGCCTTGCTTTCAAAGCCTCTTCGTTGCCTTCCCTTAATATATTTGTGGACGAGAGGTATCATTTATAACTCTGCAGGTTTGTGAATTGCAGTGCCCCTGAGCTCCATTTTTCCAGTCGCTTTTTTGGGAGCTGGCCGCAAAAGTGCAGGATTGCTTCAGGCCCTCTTCTGGTTCTGGGGGGCAGGCTGAGCTTGTGGTTAATTCTTCTTCCTGATGGCAAAATAGAGTGACCTGTGCCTGTCCCAACCCCTAGAGCTACTCTCTCATTGGTTCCCCCTCTTCCCGTTCATCCTCAGGACAAATTGCAACCTGTACGGAACAGGAGGTTAAAGGTGCTGATTCTCCAAGGAGGGAGATGGCTAGTAAAGCAGCTGGAATGGCGAACCCGAGCACAAGGAGATGAGAAATGAGGTGCGTTTTAGAAACCTTTCCCGATCACACGGTGTACCATCTTCTGGGTTTCTCATGCATGTTTTCGACGTAGGAAGATGCCCTTGAACCTGCAGATTTGGGACCCATGGGATGGGTACCATGCAGTATTACTTGAAAGGGTCTGCGTTGGCTCACCCAACCTCACCGAACCTCTCAGCCCCAAGAGTGTCCACCCTTATGTCTCAATCAGCTGTGGGTCTAGATATGGTCAATCCAGGTTGCATCACAGCCCCTGAACGAATTTTGTAAGAATTTCTCTCTCTTTCACTGTCTTTGTTTCACGGGTTTTGAAAAGTAATTTATTTTTATAATGGGGTTTAGCTGCTTTTCACGGCTGTGTTTATGCCGCTTTACACCCCCTTGACTCACTTACAGAGAGATATCAATACATAGGTTTGAAGATTCTTACTAGTCAGATATATTCTTGTGCGGTGAATAGGGGGTGTTGAGTCCAGTTCACTGAAAAAGGAATAGGTCTTGTCTCTTACATATTGGGTTTATGGAACGGTATCTGAGCTAATTTGAAACCCTTGTTTTATGCATCACCCCACCTCACCTTTCCCGTTCAGCAGCCATAGTGTGTTTTCTAAACGTGTGACTCTGTTCTGTTTTGCAATTCAGTTCAAGTTTAGCGGTTTTTACATTCCCTCTAGAAGTGATATCTTATGATAAGTGTCTTTTTCTGTGTGACTTATTTCACTTAGAATCGTCGTACCTAAATCCTCTCATCGTGCTGGTTCTAGCCTTATGAAGTTGATTTCATGGCTGAGTGATATTCCATTGTACATGAGGACCACAAATTCTTTATCCATTTTTCTCTCTCCTAGGATATTGAAGGTGTAATGAAGTGGGGGTTCTTGTCAACAGAGCAGCCCTAAACTTTGGGGTGCCTGTGTCTTGCTGATTTTTAGTTTTCCCAATTTATACGCCCATGAGTGGAAGTGCCCTATGCTCTCCAAGCTGTGTTTTTTAGATGTTTCAGAACACACCGTACACTTCTCCAGAGTGGCTGTTGGCAATTTACATCCCACCCATCAGCGTAGCAAGGCTCCCATTTCTCCATGGCCGGTCCTGCATTTCTGGTTTGGACACTTTTTTCCGCATGGCCCTTTTGCCCGCTGGGAAGCGAGACTTCTTTGGAGCGCTGATTGGCCTTTCCAGGTTGCTTGGTTGGCCAAAAAGGGCGTATGCGTTTTTTCCTGAATATATTCAGGAAAAAACGCATACGCCCTTTTTGGCCAAGGGCATCATTGTCCACGTTTTGCCGCTTTTCCTGTGCTTTCAAGGCGATTCGAATCTACCTCCTGAAATCTGTTTCCTGCAATTCTGCCTTGCTTTCAAAGCCTCTTCGTTGCCTTCCCTTAATATATTTGTGGACGAGAGGTATCATTTATAACTCTGCAGGTTTGTGAATTGCAGTGCCCCTGAGCTCCATTTTTCAACTCGCTTTTTTGGGAGCTGGCCGCAAAAGTGCAGGATTGCTTCAGGCCCTCTTCTGGTTCTGGGGGGCAGGCTGAGCTTGTGGTTAATTCTTCTTCCTGATGGCAAAATAGAGTGACCTGTGCCTGTCCCAACCCCTAGAGCCAGTCTCTCATTGGTTCCCCCTCTTCCCGTTCATCCTCAGGACAAATTGCAACCTGTACGGAACAGGAGGTTAAAGGTGCTGATTCTCCAAGGAGGGAGATGGCTAGTAAAGCGGCTGGAATGGCGAACCCAAGCACAAGGAGATGAGAAATGAGGTGCGTTTTAGAAACCTTTCCCGATCACACGGTGTACCATCTTCTGGGTTTCTCATGCATGTTTTCGACGTAGGAAGATGCCCTTGAACCTGGAGATTTGGGACCCATGGGATGGGTACCATGCAGTATTACTTGAAAGGGTCTGCGTTGGCTCACCCAACCTCACCGAACCTCTCAGCCCCAAGAGTGTCCACCCTTATGTCTCAATCAGCTGTGGGTCTAGATATGGTCAATCCAGGTTGCATCACAGCCCCTGAACGAATTTTGTAAGAATTTCTCTCTCTTTCACTGTCTTTGTTTCACGGGTTTTGAAAAGTAATTTATTTTTATAATGGGGTTTAGCTGCTTTTCACGGCTGTGTTTATGCCGCTTTACACCCCCTTGACTCACTTACAGAGAGATATCAATACATAGGTTTGAAGATTCTTACTAGTCAGATATATTCTTGTGCGGTGAATAGGGGGTGTTGAGTCCAGTTCACTGAAAAAGGAATAGGTCTTGTCTCTTACATATTGGGTTTATGGAACGGTATCTGAGCTAATTTGAAACCCTTGTTTTATGCATCACCCCACCTCACCTTTCCCGTTCAGCAGCCATAGTGTGTTTTCTAAACGTGTGACTCTGTTCTGTTTTGCAATTCAGTTCAAGTTTAGCGGTTTTTACATTCCCTCTATAAGTGATATCTTATGATAAGTGTCTTTTTCTGTGTGACTTATTTCACTTAGAATCGTCATACCTAAATCCTCTCATCGTGCTGGTTCTAGCCTTATGAAGTTGATTTCATGGCTGAGTGATATTCCATTGTACATGAGGACCACAACTTCTTTATCCATTTTTCTCTCTCCTAGGATATTGAAGGTGTAATGAAGTGGGGGTTCTTGTCAACAGAGCAGCCCTAAACTTTGGGGTGCCTGTGTCTTGCTGATTTTTAGTTTTCCCAATTTATACGCCCATGAGTGGAAGTGCCCTATGCTCTCCAAGCTGTGTTTTTTAGATGTTTCAGAACACACCGTACACTTCTCCAGAGTGGCTGTTGGCAATTTACATCCCACCCATCAGCGTAGCAAGGCTCCCATTTCTCCATGGCCGGTCCTGCATTTCTGGTTTGGACACTTTTTTCCGCATGGCCCTTTTGCCCGCTGGGAAGCGAGACTTCTTTGGAGCGCTGATTGGCCTTTCCAGGTTGCTTGGTTGGCCAAAAAGGGCGTATGCGTTTTTTCCTGAATATATTCAGGAAAAAACGCATACGCCCTTTTTGGCCAAGGGCATCATTGTCCACGTTTTGCCGCTTTTCATGTGCTTTCAAGGCGATTCGAATCTACCTCCTGAAATCTGTTTCCTGCAATTCTGCCTTGCTTTCAAAGCCTCTTCGTTGCCTTCCCTTAATATATTTGTGGACGAGAGGTATCATTTAAAACTCTGCAGGTTTGTGAATTGCAGTGCCCCTGAGCTCCATTTTTCAACTCGCTTTTTTGGGAGCTGGCCGCAAAAGCGCAGGATTGCTTCAGGCCCTCTTCTGGTTCTGGGGGGCAGGCTGAGCTTGTGCTTAATTCTTCTTCCTGATGGGAAAATAGAGTGACCTGTGCCTGTCCCAACACCTAGAGCTAGTCTCTCATTGGTTCCCCCTCTTCCCGTTCATCCTCAGGACAAATTGCAACCTGTACGGAACAGGAGGTTAAAGGTGCTGATTCTCCAAGGAGGGAGATGGCTAGTAAATCGGCTGGAATGGCGAACCCGAGCAAAGGAGATGAGAAATGAGGTGCGTTTTAGAAACCTTTCCCGATCACACGGTGTACCATCTTCTGGGTTTCTCATGCCTGTTTTCGACGTAGGAAGTTGCCCTTGAACCTGGAGATTTGGGACCCATGGGATGGGTACCATGCAGTATTACTTGAAAGGGTCTGCGTTGGCTCACCCAACCTCACCGAACCTCTCAGCCCCAAGAGTGTCCACCCTTATGTCTCAATCAGCTGTGGGTCTAGATATGGTCAATCCAGGTTGCATCACAGCCCCTGAACGAATTTTGGAAGAATTTCTCTCTCTTTCACTGTCTTTGTTTCACGGGTTTTGAAAAGTAATTTATTTTTATAATGGGGTTTAGCTGCTTTTCACGGCTGTGTTTATGCTGCTTTACACCCCCTTGACTCACTTACAGAGAGATATCAATACATAGGTTTGAAGATTCTTACTAGTCAGATATATTCTTGTGCGGTGAATAGGGGGTGTTGAGTCCAGTTCACTGAAAAAGGAATAGGTCTTGTCTCTTACATATTGGGTTTATGGAACGGTATCTGAGCTAATTTGAAACCCTTGTTTTATGCATCACTCCACCTCACCTTTCCCGTTCAGCAGCCGTAGTGTGTTTCCTAAACGTGTGACTCTGTTCTGTTTTGTAATTCAGTTCAAGTGTAGCGGTTTTTACATTCCCTCTAGAAGTGATATCTTATGATAAGTGTCTTTTTCTGTGTGACTTATTTCACTTAGAATCGTCGGACCTAAATCCACTCATCGTGCTGCTACTAGCCTTATGACGTTGAGTTCATGGCTGAGTGATAATCCATTGTACATGAGGACCACAACTTCTTTATCCATTTTTCCCTTTCCTAGGATAATTAAGGTGTAATGAAGTGGGGGTTCTTGTCAACAGAGCAGCCCTAAACTTTGGGGTGCCTGTGTCTTGCTGATTTTTAGTTTTCCCAATTTATACGCCCATGAGTGGAAGTGCCCTATGCTCTCCAAGCTGTGTTTTTTAGATGTTTCAGAACACACCGTACACTTCTCCAGAGTGGCTGTTGGCAATTTACATCCCACCCATCAGCGTAGCAAGGCTCCCATTTCTCCATGGCCGGTCCTGCATTTCTGGTTTGGACACTTTTTTCCGCATGGCCCTTTTGCCCACTGGGAAGCGAGACTTCTTTGGAGCGCTGATTGGCCTTTCCAGGTTGCTTGGTTGGCCAAAAAGGGCGTATGCGTTTTTTCCTGAATATATTCAGGAAAAAACGCATACGCCCTTTTTGGCCAAGGGCATCATTGTCCACGTTTTGCCGCTTTTCATGTGCTTTCAAGGCGATTCGAATCTACCTCCTGAAATCTGTTTCCTGCAATTCTGCCTTGCTTTCAAAGCCTCTTCGTTGCCTTCCCTTAATATATTTGTGGATGAGAGGTATCATTTAAAACTCTGCAGGTTTGTGAATTGCAGTGCCCCTGAGCTCCATTTTTCAACTCGCTTTTTTGGGAGCTGGCCGCAAAAGCGCAGGATTGCTTCAGGCCCTCTTCCGGTTCTGGGGGGCAGGCTGAGCTTGTGCTTAATTCTTCTTCCTGATGGGAAAATAGAGTGACCTGTGCCTGTCCCAACACCTAGAGCTAGTCTCTCATTGGTTCCCCCTCTTCCCGTTCATCCTCAGGACAAATTGCAACCTGTACGGAACAGGAGGTTAAAGGTGTTGATTCTCCAAGGAGGGAGATGGCTAGTAAATCGGCTGGAATGGCGAACCCGAGCAAAGGAGATGAGAAATGAGGTGCGTTTTAGAAACCTTTCCTGATCACACGGTGTACCATCTTCTGGGTTTCTCATGCCTGTTTTCGATGTAGGAAGATGCCCTTGAACCTGGAGATTTGGGACCCATGGGATTGGTACCATGCAGTATTACTTGAAAGGGTCTGCGTTGGGTCACCCAACCTCACCGAACCTCTCAGCCCCAAGAGTGTCCACCCTTATGTCTCAATCAGCTGTGGGTCTAGATATGGTCAATCCAGGTTGCATCACAGCCCCTGAACGAATTTTGTAAGAATTTCTCTCTCTTTCACTGTCTTTGTTTCACGGGTTTTGAAAAGTAATTTATTTTTATAATGGGGTTTAGCTGCTTTTCACGGCTGCGTTTATGCCGCTTTACACCCCCTTGACTCACTTACAGAGAGATATCAATACATAGGTTTGAAGATTCTTACTAGTCAGATATATTCTTGTGCGGTGAATAGGGGGTGTTGAGTCCAGTTCACTGAAAAAGGAATAGGTCTTGTCTCTTACATATTGGGTTTATGGAACGGTATCGGAGCTAATGTGAAACCCTTGTTTTATGCATCACCCCACCTCACCTTTCCCGTTCAGCAGCCGTAGTGTGTTTTCTAAACGTGTGACTCTGTTCTGTTTTGTAATTCAGTTCAAGTGTAGCGGTTTTTACATTCCCTCTAGAAGTGATATCTTATGATAAGTGTCTTTTTCTGTGTGACTTATTTCACTTAGAATCGTCATACCTAAATCCTCTCATCGTGCTGGTTCTAGCCTTATGAAGTTGATTTCATGGCTGAGTGATATTCCATTGTACATGAGGACCACAACTTCTTTATCCATTTTTCTCTCTCCTAGGATATTGAAGGTGTAATGAAGTGGGGGTTCTTGTCAACAGAGCAGCCCTAAACTTTGGGGTGCCTGTGTCTTGCTGATTTTTAGTTTTCCCAATTTATACGCCCATGAGTGGAAGTGCCCTATGCTCTCCAAGCTGTGTTTTTTAGATGTTTCAGAACACACCGTACACTTCTCCAGAGTGGCTGTTGGCAATTTACATCCCACCCATCAGCGTAGCAAGGCTCCCATTTCTCCATGGCCGGTCCTGCATTTCTGGTTTGGACACTTTTTTCCGCATGGCCCTTTTGCCCGCTGGGAAGCGAGACTTCTTTGGAGCGCTGATTGGCCTTTCCAGGTTGCTTGGTTGGCCAAAAAGGGCGTATGCGTTTTTTCCTGAATATATTCAGGAAAAAACGCATACGCCCTTTTTGGCCAAGGGCATCATTGTCCACGTTTTGCCGCTTTTCATGTGCTTTCAAGGCGATTCGAATCTACCTCCTGAAATCTGTTTCCTGCAATTCTGCCTTGCTTTCAAAGCCTCTTCGTTGCCTTCCCTTAATATATTTGTGGACGAGAGGTATCATTTAAAACTCTGCAGGTTTGTGAATTGCAGTGCCCCTGAGCTCCATTTTTCAACTCGCTTTTTTGGGAGCTGGCCGCAAAAGCGCAGGATTGCTTCAGGCCCTCTTCTGGTTCTGGGGGGCAGGCTGAGCTTGTGCTTAATTCTTCTTCCTGATGGGAAAATAGAGTGACCTGTGCCTGTCCCAACACCTAGAGCTAGTCTCTCATTGGTTCCCCCTCTTCCCGTTCATCCTCAGGACAAATTGCAACCTGTACAGAACAGGAGGTTAAAGGTGCTGATTCTCCAAGGAGGGAGATGGCTAGTAAATCGGCTGGAATGGCGAACCCGAGCAAAGGAGATGAGAAATGAGGTGCGTTTTAGAAACCTTTCCCGATCACACGGTGTACCATCTTCTGGGTTTCTCATGCCTGTTTTCGACGTAGGAAGTTGCCCTTGAACCTGGAGATTTGGGACCCATGGGATGGGTACCATGCAGTATTACTTGAAAGGGTCTGCGTTGGCTCACCCAACCTCACCGAACCTCTCAGCCCCAAGAGTGTCCACCCTTATGTCTCAATCAGCTGTGGGTCTAGATATGGTCAATCCAGGTTGCATCACAGCCCCTGAACGAATTTTGGAAGAATTTCTCTCTCTTTCACTGTCTTTGTTTCACGGGTTTTGAAAAGTAATTTATTTTTATAATGGGGTTTAGCTGCTTTTCACGGCTGTGTTTATGCTGCTTTACACCCCCTTGACTCACTTACAGAGAGATATCAATACATAGGTTTGAAGATTCTTACTAGTCAGATATATTCTTGTGCGGTGAATAGGGGGTGTTGAGTCCAGTTCACTGAAAAAGGAATAGGTCTTGTCTCTTACATATTGGGTTTATGGAACGGTATCTGAGCTAATTTGAAACACTTGTTTTATGCATCACCCCACCTCACCTTTCCCGTTCAGCAGCCGTAGTGTGTTTCCTAAACGTGTGACTCTGTTCTGTTTTGTAATTCAGTTCAAGTGTAGCGGTTTTTACATTCCCTCTAGAAGTGATATCTTATGATAAGTGTCTTTTTCTGTGTGACTTATTTCACTTAGAATCGTCGGACCTAAATCCACTCATCGTGCTGCTACTAGCCTTATGACGTTGATTACATGGCTGAGTGATAATCCATTGTACATGAGGACCACAACTTCTTTATCCATTTTTCTCTTTCCTAGGATAATTAAGGTGTAATGAAGTGGGGGTTCTTGTCAACAGAGCAGCCCTAAACTTTGGGGTGCCTGTGTCTTGCTGATTTTTAGTTTTCCCAATTTATACGCCCATGAGTGGAAGTGCCCTATGCTCTCCAAGCTGTGTTTTTTAGATGTTTCAGAACACACCGTACACTTCTCCAGAGTGGCTGTTGGCAATTTACATCCCACCCATCAGCGTAGCAAGGCTCCCATTTCTCCATGGCCGGTCCTGCATTTCTGGTTTGGACACTTTTTTCCGCATGGCCCTTTTGCCCGCTGGGAAGCGAGACTTCTTTGGAGCGCTGATTGGCCTTTCCAGGTTGCTTGGTTGGCCAAAAAGGGCATCATTGTCCACGTTTTGCCGCTTTTCATGTGCTTTCAAGGCGATTCGAATCTACCTCCTGAAATCTGTTTCCTGCAATTCTGCCTTGCTTTCAAAGCCTCTTCGTTGCCTTCCCTTAATATATTTGTGGACGAGAGGTATCATTTAAAACTCTGCAGGTTTGTGTATTGCAGTGCCCCTGAGCTCCATTTTTCAACTCGCTTTTTTGGGAGCTGACCGCAAAACCGCAGGATTGCTTCAGGCCCTCTTCTGGTTCTGGGGGGCAGGCTGAGCTTGTGCTTAATTCTTCTTCCTGATGGGAAAATAGAGTGACCTGTGCCTGTCCCAACACCTAGAGCTAGTCTCTCATTGGTTCCCCCTCTTCCCGTTCATCCTCAGGACAAATTGCAACCTGTACGGAACAGGAGGTTAAAGGTGCTGATTCTCCAAGGAGGGAGATGGCTAGTAAATCGGCTGGAATGGCGAACCCGAGCAAAGGAGATGAGAAATGAGGTGCGTTTTAGGAACCTTTCCCGATCACACGGTGTACCATCTTCTGGGTTTCTCATGCCTGTTTTCGACGTAGGAAGATGCCCTTGAACCTGGAGATTTGGGACCCATGGGATGGGTACCATGCAGTATTACTTGAAAGGATCTGCGTTGGCTCACCCAACCTCACCGAACCTCTCAGCCGCAAGAGTGTCCACCCTGATGTCTCAATCAGCTGTGGGTCTAGATATGGTCAATCCAGGTTGCATCACAGCCCCTGAACGAATTTTGGAAGAATTTCTCTCTCTTTCACTGTCTTTGTTTCACGGGTTTTGAAAAGTGATTTATTTTTATAATGGGGTTTAGCTGCTTTTCACGGCTGTGTTTATGCCGCTTTACACCCCCTTGACTCACTTACAGAGAGATATCAATACATAGGTTTGAAGATTCTTACTAGTCAGATATATTCTTGTGCGGTGAATAGGGGGTGTTGAGTCCAGTTCACTGAGCAAGGAATAGGTCTTGTCTCTTACATATTGGGTTTATGGAACGGTATCGGAGCTAATTTGAAACCCTTGTTTTATGCATCACCCCACCTCACCTTTCCCGTTCAGCAGCCATAGTGTGTTTTCTAAACGTGTGACTCTTTTCTGTTTTGTAATTCAGTTCAAGTGTAGCGGTTTTTACATTCCCTCTAGAAGTGATATCTTATGATAAGTGTCTTTTTCTGTGTGACTTATTTCACTTAGAATCGTCGTACCTAAATCCACTCATCGTGCTGCTACTAGCCTTATGACGTGGATTTCATGGCTGAGTGATATTCCATTGTACATGAGGACCACAACTTCTTTATCCATTTTTCTCTTTCCTAGGATATTGAAGGTGTAATGAAGTGGGGGTTCTTGTCAACAGAGCAGCCCTAAACTTTGGGGTGCCTGTGTCTTGCTGATTTTTAGTTTTCCCAATTTATACGCCCATGAGTGGAAGTGCCCTATGCTCTCCAAGCTGTGTTTTTTAGATGTTTCAGAACACACCGTACACTTCTCCAGAGTGGCTGTTGGCAATTTACATCCCACCCATCAGCGTAGCAAGGCTCCCATTTCTCCATGGCCGGTCCTGCATTTCTGGTTTGGACACTTTTTTCCGCATGGCCCTTTTGCCCGCTGGGAAGCGAGACTTCTTTGGAGCGCTGATTGGCCTTTCCAGGTTGCTTGGTTGGCCAAAAAGGGCGTATGCGTTTTTTCCTGAATATATTCAGGAAAAAACGCATACGCCCTTTTTGGCCAAGGGCATCATTGTCCACGTTTTGCCGCTTTTCATGTGCTTTCAAGGCGATTCGAATCTACCTCCTGAAATCTGTTTCCTGCAATTCTGCCTTGCTTTCAAAGCCTCTTCGTTGCCTTCCCTTAATATATTTGTGGACGAGAGGTATCATTTAAAACTCTGCAGGTTTGTGAATTGCAGTGCCCCTGAGCTCCATTTTTCAACTCGCTTTTTTGGGAGCTGGCCGCAAAAGCGCAGGATTGCTTCAGGCCCTCTTCTGGTTCTGGGGGGCAGGCTGAGCTTGTGCTTAATTCTTCTTCCTGATGGGAAAATAGAGTGACCTGTGCCTGTCCCAACACCTAGAGCTAGTCTCTCATTGGTTCCCCCTCTTCCCGTTCATCCTCAGGACAAATTGCAACCTGTACAGAACAGGAGGTTAAAGGTGCTGATTCTCCAAGGAGGGAGATGGCTAGTAAATCGGCTGGAATGGCGAACCCGAGCAAAGGAGATGAGAAATGAGGTGCGTTTTAGAAACCTTTCCCGATCACACGGTGTACCATCTTCTGGGTTTCTCATGCCTGTTTTCGACGTAGGAAGTTGCCCTTGAACCTGGAGATTTGGGACCCATGGGATGGGTACCATGCAGTATTACTTGAAAGGGTCTGCGTTGGCTCACCCAACCTCACCGAACCTCTCAGCCCCAAGAGTGTCCACCCTTATGTCTCAATCAGCTGTGGGTCTAGATATGGTCAATCCAGGTTGCATCACAGCCCCTGAACGAATTTTGTAAGAATTTCTCTCTCTTTCACTGTCTTTGTTTCACGGGTTTTGAAAAGTAATTTATTTTTATAATGGGGTTTAGCTGCTTTTCACGGCTGTGTTTATGCTGCTTTACACCCCCTTGACTCACTTACAGAGAGATATCAATACATAGGTTTGAAGATTCTTACTAGTCAGATATATTCTTCTGCGGTGAATAGGGGGTGTTGAGTCCAGTTCACTGAAAAAGGAATAGGTCTTGTCTCTTACATATTGGGTTTATGGAACGGTATCGGAGCTAATTTGAAACACTTGTTTTATGCATCACCCCACCTCACCTTTCCCGTTCAGCAGCCGTAGTGTGTTTCCTAAACGTGTGACTCTGTTCTGTTTTGTAATTCAGTTCAAGTGTAGCGGTTTTTACATTCCCTCTAGAAGTGATATCTTATGATAAGTGTCTTTTTCTGTGTGACTTATTTCACTTAGAATCGTCGGACCTAAATCCACTCATCGTGCTGCTACTAGCCTTATGACGTTGATTACATGGCTGAGTGATAATCCATTGTACATGAGGACCACAACTTCTTTATCCATTTTTCTCTTTCCTAGGATAATTAAGGTGTAATGAAGTGGGGGTTCTTGTCAACAGAGCAGCCCTAAACTTTGGGGTGCCTGTGTCTTGCTGATTTTTAGTTTTCCCAATTTATACGCCCATGAGTGGAAGTGCCCTATGCTCTCCAAGCTGTGTTTTTTAGATGTTTCAGAACACACCGTACACTTCTCCAGAGTGGCTGTTGGCAATTTACATCCCACCCATCAGCGTAGCAAGGCTCCCATTTCTCCATGGCCGGTCCTGCATTTCTGGTTTGGACACTTTTTTCCGCATGGCCCTTTTGCCCGCTGGGAAGCGAGACTTCTTTGGAGCGCTGATTGGCCTTTCCAGGTTGCTTGGTTGGCCAAAAAGGGCGTATGCGTTTTTTCCTGAATATATTCAGGAAAAAACGCATACGCCCTTTTTGGCCAAGGGCATCATTGTCCACGTTTTGCCGCTTTTCATGTGCTTTCAAGGCGATTCGAATCTACCTCCTGAAATCTGTTTCCTGCAATTCTGCCTTGCTTTCAAAGCCTCTTCGTTGCCTTCCCTTAATATATTTGTGGACAAGAGGTATCATTTAAAACTCTGCAGGTTTGTGAATTGCAGTGCCCCTGAGCTCCATTTTTCAACTCGCTTTTTTGGGAGCTGGCCGCAAAAGCGCAGGATTGCTTCAGGCCCTCTTCTGGTTCTGGGGGGCAGGCTGAGCTTGTGCTTAATTCTTCTTCCTGATGGGAAAATAGAGTGACCTGTGCCTGTCCCAACACCTAGAGCTAGTCTCTCATTGGTTCCCCCTCTTCCCGTTCATCCTCAGGACAAATTGCAACCTGTACGGAACAGGAGGTTAAAGGTGCTGATTCTCCAAGGAGGGAGATGGCTAGTAAATCGGCTGGAATGGCGAACCCGAGCAAAGGAGATGAGAAATGAGGTGCGTTTTAGAAACCTTTCCTGATCACACGGTGTACCATCTCTGGGTTTCTCATGCCTGTTTTCGACGTAGGAAGATGCCCTTGAACCTGGAGATTTGGGACCCATGGGATGGGTACCATGCAGTATTACTTGAAAGGGTCTGCGTTGGCTCACCCAACCTCACCGAACCTCTCAGCCCCAAGAGTGGTCCACCCTTATGTCTCAATCAGCTGTGGGTCTAGATATGGTCAATCCAGGTTGCATCACAGCCCCTGAACGAATTTTGTAAGAATTTCTCTCTCTTTCACTGTCTTTGTTTCACGGGTTTGAAAAGTAATTTATTTTTATAATGGGGTTTAGCTGCTTTTCACGGCTGTGTTTATGCCGCTTTACACCCCTTGACTCACTTACAGAGAGATATCAATACATAGGTTTGAAGATTCTTACTAGTCAGATATATTCTTGTGCGGTGAATAGGGGGTGTTGAGTCCAGTTCACTGAAAAAGGAATAGGTCTTGTCTCTTACATATTGGGTTTATGGAACGGTATCTGAGCTAATTTGAAACCCTTGTTTTATGCATCACCCCACCTCACCTTTCCCGTTCAGCAGCCATAGTGTGTTTTCTAAACGTGTGACTCTGTTCTGTTTTGTAATTCAGTTCAAGTGTAGCGGTTTTTACATTCCCTCTAGAAGTGATATCTTATGATAAGTGTCTTTTTCTGTGTGACTTATTTCACTTAGAATCGTCGTACCTAAATCCACTCATCGTGCTGCTATTAGCCTTATGACGTTGATTTCATGGCTGAGTGATATTCCATTGTACATGAGGACCCCAACTTCTTTATCCATTTTTCTCTTTCCTAGGATATTTAAGGTGTAATGAAGTGGGGGTTCTTCTCAACAGAGCAGCCCTAAACTTTGGGGTGCCTGTGTCTTGCTGATTTTTAGTTTTCCCAATTTATACGCACATGAGTGGAAGTGCCCTATGCTCTCCAAGCTGTGTTTTTTAGATGTTTCAGAACACACCGTACACTTCTCCAGAGTGGCTGTTGGCAATTTACATCCCACCCATCAGCGTAGCAAGGCTCCCATTTCTCCATGGCCGGTCCTGCATTTCTGGTTTGGACACTTTTTTCCGCATGGCCCTTTTGCCCGCTGGGAAGCGAGACTTCTTTGGAGCGCTGATTGGCCTTTCCAGGTTGCTTGGTTGGCCAAAAAGGGCATCATTGTCCACGTTTTGCCGCTTTTCATGTGCTTTCAAGGCGATTCGAATCTACCTCCTGAAATCTGTTTCCTGCAATTCTGCCTTGCTTTCAAAGCCTCTTCGTTGCCTTCCCTTAATATATTTGTGGACGAGAGGTATCATTTAAAACTCTGCAGGTTTGTGAATTGCAGTGCCCCTGAGCTCCATTTTTCAACTCGCTTTTTTGGGAGCTGACCGCAAAAGCGCAGGATTGCTTCAGGCCCTCTTCTGGTTCTGGGGGGCAGGCTGAGCTTGTGCTTAATTCTTCTTCCTGATGGGAAAATAGAGTGACCTGTGCCTGTCCCAACACCTAGAGCTAGTCTCTCATTGGTTCCCCCTCTTCCCGTTCATCCTCAGGACAAATTGCAACCTGTACGGAACAGGAGGTTAAAGGTGCTGATTCTCCAAGGAGGGAGATGGCTAGTAAATCGGCTGGAATGGCGAACCCGAGCAAAGGAGATGAGAAATGAGGTGCGTTTTAGAAACCTTTCCCGATCACACGGTGTACCATCTTCTGGGTTTCTCATGCCTGTTTTCGACGTAGGAAGATGCCCTTGAACCTGGAGATTTGGGACCCATGGGATGGGTACCATGCAGTATTACTTGAAAGGATCTGCGTTGGCTCACCCAACCTCACCGAACCTCTCAGCCCCAAGAGTGTCCACCCTGATGTCTCAATCAGCTGTGGGTCTAGATATGGTCAATCCAGGTTGCATCACAGCCCCTGAACGAATTTTGGAAGAATTTCTCTCTCTTTCACTGTCTTTGTTTCACGGGTTTTGAAAAGTGATTTATTTTTATAATGGGGTTTAGCTGCTTTTCACGGCTGTGTTTATGCCGCTTTACACCCCCTTGACTCACTTACAGAGAGATATCAATACATAGGTTTGAAGATTCTTACTAGTCAGATATATTCTTGTGCGGTGAATAGGGGGTGTTGAGTCCAGTTCACTGAGCAAGGAATAGGTCTTGTCTCTTACATATTGGGTTTATGGAACGGTATCGGAGCTAATTTGAAACCCTTGTTTTATGCATCACCCCACCTCACCTTTCCCGTTCAGCAGCCATAGTGTGTTTTCTAAACGTGTGACTCTTTTCTGTTTTGTAATTCAGTTCAAGTGTAGCGGTTTTTACATTCCCTCTAGAAGTGATATCTTATGATAAGTGTCTTTTTCTGTGTGACTTATTTCACTTAGAATCGTCGTACCTAAATCCACTCATCGTGCTGCTACTAGCCTTATGACGTTGATTTCATGGCTGAGTGATATTCCATTGTACATGAGGACCACAACTTCTTTATCCATTTTTCTCTTTCCTAGGATATTTAAGGTGTAATGAAGTGGGGGTTCTTGTCAACAGAGCAGCCCTAAACTTTGGGGTGCCTGTGTCTTGCTGATTTTTAGTTTTCCCAATTTATACGCCCATGAGTGGAAGTGCCCTATGCTCTCCAAGCTGTGTTTTTTAGATGTTTCAGAACACACCGTACACTTCTCCAGAGTGGCTGTTGGCAATTTACATCCCGCCCATCAGCGTAGCAAGGCTCCCATTTCTCCATGGCCGGTCCTGCATTTCTGGTTTGGACACTTTTTTCCGCATGGCCCTTTTGCCCGCTGGGAAGCGAGACTTCTTTGGAGCGCTGATTGGCCTTTCCAGGTTGCTTGGTTGGCCAAAAAGGGCGTATGCGTTTTTTCCTGAATATATTCAGGAAAAAACGCATACGCCCTTTTTGGCCAAGGGCATCATTGTCCACATTTTGCCGCTTTTCATGTGCTTTCAAGGCGATTCGAATCTACCTCCTGAAATCTGTTTCCTGCAATTCTGCCTTGCTTTCAAAGCCTCTTCGTTGCCTTCCCTTAATATATTTGTGGGCGAGAGGTATCATTTAAAACTCTGCAGGTCTGTGAATTGCAGTGCCCCTGAGCTCCATTTTTCAACTCGCTTTTTTGGGAGATGGCCGCAAAAGCGCAGGATTGCTTCAGGCCCTCTTCTGGTTCTGGGGGCCAGGCTGAGCTTGTGCTTAATTCTTCTTCCTGATGGGAAAATAGAGTGACCTGTGCCTGTCCCAACACCTAGAGCTAGTCTCTCATTGGTTCCCCCTCTTCCCGTTCATCCTCAGGACAAATTGCAACCTGTACGGAACAGGAGGTTAAAGGTGCTGATTCTCCAAGGAGGGAGATGGCTAGTAAATCGGCTGGAATGGCGAACCCGAGCAAAGGAGATGAGAAATGAGGTGCGTTTTAGAAACCTTTCCCGATCACACGGTGTACCATCTTCTGGGTTTCTCATGCCTGTTTTCGACGTAGGAAGATGCCCTTGAACCTGGAGATTTGGGACCCATGGGATGGGTACCATGCAGTATTACTTGAAAGGGTCTGCGTTGGCTCACCCAACCTCACCGAACCTCTCAGCCCCAAGAGTGTCCACCCTTATGTCTCAATCAGCTGTGGGTCTAGATATGGTCAATCCAGGTTGCATCACAGCCCCTGAACGAATTTTGGAAGAATTTCTCTCTCTTTCACTGTCTTTGTTTCACGGGTTTTGAAAAGTAATTTATTTTTATAATGGGGTTTAGCTGCTTTTCACGGCTGTGTTTATGCTGCTTTACACCCCCTTGACTCACTTACAGAGAGATATCAATACATAGGTTTGAAGATTCTTACTAGTCAGATATATTCTTGTGCGGTGAATAGGGGGTGTTGAGTCCAGTTCACTGAAAAAGGAATAGGTCTTGTCTCTTACATATTGGGTTTATGGAACGGTATCTGAGCTAATTTGAAACACTTGTTTTATGCATCACCCCACCTCACCTTTCCCGTTCAGCAGCCGTAGTGTGTTTCCTAAACGTGTGACTCTGTTCTGTTTTGTAATTCAGTTCAAGTGTAGCGGTTTTTACATTCCCTCTAGAAGTGATATCTTATGATAAGTGTCTTTTTCTGTGTGACTTATTTCACTTAGAATCGTCGGACCTAAATCCACTCATCGTGCTGCTACTAGCCTTATGACGTTGATTACATGGCTGAGTGATAATCCATTGTACATGAGGACCACAACTTCTTTATCCATTTTTCTCTTTCCTAGGATAATTAAGGTGTAATGAAGTGGGGGTTCTTGTCAACAGAGCAGCCCTAAACTTTGGGGTGCCTGTGTCTTGCTGATTTTTAGTTTTCCCAATTTATACGCCCATGAGTGGAAGTGCCCTATGCTCTCCAAGCTGTGTTTTTTAGATGTTTCAGAACACACCGTACACTTCTCCAGAGTGGCTGTTGGCAATTTACATCCCACCCATCAGCGTAGCAAGGCTCCCATTTCTCCATGGCCGGTCCTGCATTTCTGGTTTGGACACTTTTTTCCGCATGGCCCTTTTGCCCGCTGGGAAGCGAGACTTCTTTGGAGCGCTGATTGGCCTTTCCAGGTTGCTTGGTTGGCCAAAAAGGGCGTATGCGTTTTTTCCTGAATATATTCAGGAAAAAACGCATACGCCCTTTTTGGCCAAGGGCATCATTGTCCACGTTTTGCCGCTTTTCATGTGCTTTCAAGGCGATTCGAATCTACCTCCTGAAATCTGTTTCCTGCAATTCTGCCTTGCTTTCAAAGCCTCTTCGTTGCCTTCCCTTAATATATTTGTGGACGAGAGGTATCATTTAAAACTCTGCAGGTTTGTGAATTGCAGTGCCCCTGAGCTCCATTTTTCAACTCGCTTTTTTGGCAGCTGGCCGCAAAAGCGCAGGATTGCTTCAGGCCCTCTTCTGGTTCTGGGGGGCAGGCTGAGCTTGTGCTTAATTCTTCTTCCTGATGGGAAAATAGAGTGACCTGTGCCTGTCCCAACACCTAGAGCTAGTCTCTCATTGGTTCCCCCTCTTCCCGTTCATCCTCAGGACAAATTGCAACCTGTACGGAACAGGAGGTTAAAGGTGCTGATTCTCCAAGGAGGGAGATGGCTAGTAAATCGGCTGGAATGGCGAACCCGAGCAAAGGAGATGAGAAATGAGGTGCGTTTTAGAAACCTTTCCTGATCGCACGGTGTACCATCTTCTGGGTTTCTCATGCCTGTTTTCGACGTAGGAAGATGCCCTTGAACCTGGAGATTTGGGACCCATGGGATGGGTACCATGCAGTATTACTTGAAAGGGTCTGCGTTGGCTCACCCAACCTCACCGAACCTCTCAGCCCCAAGAGTGTCCACCCTTATGTCTCAATCAGCTGTGGGTCTAGATATGGTCAATCCAGGTTGCATCACAGCCCCTGAACGAATTTTGTAAGAATTTCTCTCTCTTTCACTGTCTTTGTTTCACGGGTTTTGAAAAGTAATTTATTTTTATAATGGGGTTTAGCTGCTTTTCACGGCTGTGTTTATGCCGCTTTACACCCCCTTGACTCACTTACAGAGAGATATCAATACATAGGTTTGAAGATTCTTACTAGTCAGATATATTCTTGTGCGGTGAATAGGGGGTGTTGAGTCCAGTTCACTGAAAAAGGAATAGGTCTTGTCTCTTACATATTGGGTTTATGGAACGGTATCTGAGCTAATTTGAAACCCTTGTTTTATGCATCACCCCACCTCACCTTTCCCGTTCAGCAGCCATAGTGTGTTTTCTAAACGTGTGACTCTGTTCTGTTTTGTAATTCAGTTCAAGTGTAGCGGTTTTTACATTCCCTCTAGAAGTGATATCTTATGATAAGTGTCTTTTTCTGTGTGACTTATTTCACTTAGAATCGTCGTACCTAAATCCACTCATCGTGCTGCTATTAGCCTTATGACGTTGATTTCATGGCTGAGTGATATTCCATTGTACATGAGGACCCCAACTTCTTTATCCATTTTTCTCTTTCCTAGGATATTTAAGGTGTAATGAAGTGGGGGTTCTTCTCAACAGAGCAGCCCTAAACTTTGGGGTGCCTGTGTCTTGCTGATTTTTAGTTTTCCCAATTTATACGCACATGAGTGGAAGTGCCCTATGCTCTCCAAGCTGTGTTTTTTAGATGTTTCAGAACACACCGTACACTTCTCCAGAGTGGCTGTTGGCAATTTACATCCCACCCATCAGCGTAGCAAGGCTCCCATTTCTCCATGGCCGGTCCTGCATTTCTGGTTTGGACACTTTTTTCCGCATGGCCCTTTTGCCCGCTGGGAAGCGAGACTTCTTTGGAGCGCTGATTGGCCTTTCCAGGTTGCTTGGTTGGCCAAAAAGGGCATCATTGTCCACGTTTTGCCGCTTTTCATGTGCTTTCAAGGCGATTCGAATCTACCTCCTGAAATCTGTTTCCTGCAATTCTGCCTTGCTTTCAAAGCCTCTTCGTTGCCTTCCCTTAATATATTTGTGGACGAGAGGTATCATTTAAAACTCTGCAGGTTTGTGAATTGCAGTGCCCCTGAGCTCCATTTTTCAACTCGCTTTTTTGGGAGCTGACCGCAAAAGCGCAGGATTGCTTCAGGCCCTCTTCTGGTTCTGGGGGGCAGGCTGAGCTTGTGCTTAATTCTTCTTCCTGATGGGAAAATAGAGTGACCTGTGCCTGTCCCAACACCTAGAGCTAGTCTCTCATTGGTTCCCCCTCTTCCCGTTCATCCTCAGGACAAATTGCAACCTGTACGGAACAGGAGGTTAAAGGTGCTGATTCTCCAAGGAGGGAGATGGCTAGTAAATCGGCTGGAATGGCGAACCCGAGCAAAGGAGATGAGAAATGAGGTGCGTTTTAGAAACCTTTCCCGATCACACGGTGTACCATCTTCTGGGTTTCTCATGCCTGTTTTCGACGTAGGAAGATGCCCTTGAACCTGGAGATTTGGGACCCATGGGATGGGTACCATGCAGTATTACTTGAAAGGATCTGCGTTGGCTCACCCAACCTCACCGAACCTCTCAGCCCCAAGAGTGTCCACCCTGATGTCTCAATCAGCTGTGGGTCTAGATATGGTCAATCCAGGTTGCATCACAGCCCCTGAACGAATTTTGGAAGAATTTCTCTCTCTTTCACTGTCTTTGTTTCACGGGTTTTGAAAAGTGATTTATTTTTATAATGGGGTTTAGCTGCTTTTCACGGCTGTGTTTATGCCGCTTTACACCCCCTTGACTCACTTACAGAGAGATATCAATACATAGGTTTGAAGATTCTTACTAGTCAGATATATTCTTGTGCGGTGAATAGGGGGTGTTGAGTCCAGTTCACTGAGCAAGGAATAGGTCTTGTCTCTTACATATTGGGTTTATGGAACGGTATCGGAGCTAATTTGAAACCCTTGTTTTATGCATCACCCCACCTCACCTTTCCCGTTCAGCAGCCATAGTGTGTTTTCTAAACGTGTGACTCTTTTCTGTTTTGTAATTCAGTTCAAGTGTAGCGGTTTTTACATTCCCTCTAGAAGTGATATCTTATGATAAGTGTCTTTTTCTGTGTGACTTATTTCACTTAGAATCGTCGTACCTAAATCCACTCATCGTGCTGCTACTAGCCTTATGACGTTGATTTCATGGCTGAGTGATATTCCATTGTACATGAGGACCACAACTTCTTTATCCATTTTTCTCTTTCCTAGGATATTTAAGGTGTAATGAAGTGGGGGTTCTTGTCAACAGAGCAGCCCTAAACTTTGGGGTGCCTGTGTCTTGCTGATTTTTAGTTTTCCCAATTTATACGCCCATGAGTGGAAGTGCCCTATGCTCTCCAAGCTGTGTTTTTTAGATGTTTCAGAACACACCGTACACTTCTCCAGAGTGGCTGTTGGCAATTTACATCCCGCCCATCAGCGTAGCAAGGCTCCCATTTCTCCATGGCCGGTCCTGCATTTCTGGTTTGGACACTTTTTTCCGCATGGCCCTTTTGCCCGCTGGGAAGCGAGACTTCTTTGGAGCGCTGATTGGCCTTTCCAGGTTGCTTGGTTGGCCAAAAAGGGCGTATGCGTTTTTTCCTGAATATATTCAGGAAAAAACGCATACGCCCTTTTTGGCCAAGGGCATCATTGTCCACATTTTGCCGCTTTTCATGTGCTTTCAAGGCGATTCGAATCTACCTCCTGAAATCTGTTTCCTGCAATTCTGCCTTGCTTTCAAAGCCTCTTCGTTGCCTTCCCTTAATATATTTGTGGGCGAGAGGTATCATTTAAAACTCTGCAGGTCTGTGAATTGCAGTGCCCCTGAGCTCCATTTTTCAACTCGCTTTTTTGGGAGCTGGCCGCAAAAGCGCAGGATTGCTTCAGGCCCTCTTCTGGTTCTGGGGGCCAGGCTGAGCTTGTGCTTAATTCTTCTTCCTGATGGGAAAATAGAGTGACCTGTGCCTGTCCCAACACCTAGAGCTAGTCTCTCATTGGTTCCCCCTCTTCCCGTTCATCCTCAGGACAAATTGCAACCTGTACGGAACAGGAGGTTAAAGGTGCTGATTCTCCAAGGAGGGAGATGGCTAGTAAATCGGCTGGAATGGCGAACCCGAGCAAAGGAGATGAGAAATGAGGTGCGTTTTAGAAACCTTTCCCGATCACACGGTGTACCATCTTCTGGGTTTCTCATGCCTGTTTTCGACGTAGGAAGATGCCCTTGAACCTGGAGATTTGGGACCCATGGGATGGGTACCATGCAGTATTACTTGAAAGGGTCTGCGTTGGCTCACCCAACCTCACCGAACCTCTCAGCCCCAAGAGTGTCCGCCCTGATGTCTCAATCAGCTGTGGGTCTAGATATGGTCAATCCAGGTTGCATCACAGCCCCTGAACGAATTTTGGAAGAATTTCTCTCTCTTTCACTGTCTTTGTTTCACGGGTTTTGAAAAGTAATTTATTTTTATAATGGGGTTTAGCTGCTTTTCACGGCTGTGTTTATGCCGCTTTACACCCCCTTGACTCACTTACAGAGAGATATCAATACATAGGTTTGAAGATTCTTACTAGTCAGATATATTCTTGTGCGGTGAATAGGGGGTGTTGAGTCCAGTTCACTGAAAAAGGAATAGGTCTTGTCTCTTACATATTGGGTTTATGGAACCGTATCTGAGCTAATTTGAAACCCTTGTTTTATGCATCACCCCACCTCACCTTTCCCGTTCAGCAGCCATAGTGTGTTTTCTAAACGTGTGACTCTCTTCTGTTTTGTAATTCAGTTCAAGTGTAGCGGTTTTTACATTCCCTCTAGAAGTGATATCTTATGATAAGTGTCTTTTTCTGTGTGACTTATTTCACTTAGAATCGTCGTACCTAAATCCACTCATCGTGCTGCTACTAGCCTTATGACGTTGATTTCATGGCTGAGTGATATTCCATTGTACATGAGGACCACAACTTCTTTATCCATTTTTCTCTTTCCTAGGATATTTAAGGTGTAATGAAGTGGGGGTTCTTGTCAACAGAGCAGCCCTAAACTTTGGGGTGCCTGTGTCTTGCTGATTTTTAGTTTTCCCAATTTATACGCCCATGAGTGGAAGTGCCCTATGCTCTCCAAGCTGTGTTTTTTAGATGTTTCAGAACACACCGTACACTTCTCCAGAGTGGCTGTTGGCAATTTACATCCCGCCCATCAGCGTAGCAAGGCTCCCATTTCTCCATGGCCGGTCCTGCATTTCTGGTTTGGACACTTTTTTCCGCATGGCCCTTTTGCCCGCTGGGAAGCGAGACTTCTTTGGAGCGCTGATTGGCCTTTCCAGGTTGCTTGGTTGGCCAAAAAGGGCGTATGCGTTTTTTCCTGAATATATTCAGGAAAAAACGCATACGCCCTTTTTGGCCAAGGGCATCATTGTCCACATTTTGCCGCTTTTCATGTGCTTTCAAGGCGATTCGAATCTACCTCCTGAAATCTGTTTCCTGCAATTCTGCCTTGCTTTCAAAGCCTCTTCGTTGCCTTCCCTTAATATATTTGTGGACGAGAGGTATCATTTAAAACTCTGCAGGTCTGTGAATTGCAGTGCCCCTGAGCTCCATTTTTCAACTCGCTTTTTTGGGAGCTGGCCGCAAAAGCGCAGGATTGCTTCAGGCCCTCTTCTGGTTCTGGGGGCCAGGCTGAGCTTGTGCTTAATTCTTCTTCCTGATGGGAAAATAGAGTGACCTGTGCCTGTCCCAACACCTAGAGCTAGTCTCTCATTGGTTCCCCCTCTTCCCGTTCATCCTCAGGACAAATTGCAACCTGTACGGAACAGGAGGTTAAAGGTGCTGATTCTCCAAGGAGGGAGATGGCTAGTAAATCGACTGGAATGGCGAACCCGAGCAAAGGAGATGAGAAATGAGGTGCGTTTTAGAAACCTTTCCCGATCACACGATGTACCATCTTCTGGGTTTCTCATGCCTGTTTTCGACGTAGGAAGATGCCCTTGAACCTGGAGATGTGGGACCCATGGGATGGGTACCATGCAGTATTACTTGAAAGGGTCTGCGTTGGCTCACCCAACCTCACCGAACCTCTCAGCCCCAAGAGTGTCCACCCTGATGTCTCAATCAGCTGTGGGTCTAGATATGGTCAATCCAGGTTGCATCACAGCCCCTGAACGAATTTTGTAAGAATTTCTCTCTCTTTCACTGTCTTTGTTTCACGGGTTTTGAAAAGTAATTTATTTTTATAATGGGGTTTAGCTGCTTTTCACGGCTGTGTTTATGCCGCTTTACACCCCCTTGACTCACTTACAGAGAGATATCAATACATAGGTTTGAAGATTCTTACTAGTCAGATATATTCTTGTGCGGTGAATAGGGGGTGTTGAGTCCAGTTCACTGAAAAAGGAATAGGTCTTGTCTCTTACATATTGGGTTTATGGAACGGTATCTGAGCTAATTTGAAACCCTTGTTTTATGCATCACCCCACCTCACCTTTCCCGTTCAGCAGCCATAGTGTGTTTTCTAAACGTGTGACTCTGTTCTGTTTTGTAATTCAGTTCAAGTGTAGCGGTTTTTACATTCCCTCTAGAAGTGATATCTTATGATAAGTGTCTTTTTCTGTGTGACTTATTTCACTTAGAATCGTCGTACCTAAATCCACTCATCGTGCTGCTACTAGCCTTATGACGTTGATTTCATGGCTGAGTGATATTCCATTGTACATGAGGACCCCAACTTCTTTATCCATTTTTCTCTTTCCTAGGATATTTAAGGTGTAATGAAGTGGGGGTTCTTGTCAACAGAGCAGCCCTAAACTTTGGGGTGCCTGTGTCTTGCTGATTTTTAGTTTTCCCAATTTATACGCCCATGAGTGGAAGTGCCCTATGCTCTCCAAGCTGTGTTTTTTAGATGTTTCAGAACACACCGTACACTTCTCCAGAGTGGCTGTTGGCAATTTACATCCCACCCATCAGCGTAGCAAGGCTCCCATTTCTCCATGGCCGGTCCTGCATTTCTGGTTTGGACACTTTTTTCCGCATGGCCCTTTTGCCCGCTGGGAAGCGAGACTTCTTTGGAGCGCTGATTGGCCTTTCCAGGTTGCTTGGTTGGCCAAAAAGGGCGTATGCGTTTTTTCCTGAATATATTCAGGAAAAAACGCATACGCCCTTTTTGGCCAAGGGCATCATTGTCCACGTTTTGCCGCTTTTCATGTGCTTTCAAGGCGATTCGAATCTACCTCCTGAAATCTGTTTCCTGCAATTCTGCCTTGCTTTCAAAGCCTCTTCGTTGCCTTCCCTTAATATATTTGTGGACGAGAGGTATCATTTAAAACTCTGCAGGTTTGTGAATTGCAGTGCCCCTGAGCTCCATTTTTCAACTCGCTTTTTTGGGAGCTGGCCACAAAAGCGCAGGATTGCTTCAGGCCCTCTTCTGGTTCTGGGGGGCAGGCTGAGCTTGTGCTTAATTCTTCTTCCTGATGGGAAAATAGAGTGACCTGTGCCTGTCCCAACACCTAGAGCTAGTCTCTCATTGGTTCCCCCTCTTCCCGTTCATCCTCAGGACAAATTGCAACCTGTACGGAACAGGAGGTTAAAGGTGCTGATTCTCCAAGGAGGGAGATGGCTAGTAAATCGGCTGGAATGGCGAACCCGAGCAAAGGAGATGAGAAATGAGGTGCGTTTTAGAAACCTTTCCCGATCACACGGTGTACCATCTTCTGGGTTTCTCATGCCTGTTTTCGACGTAGGAAGATGCCCTTGAACCTGGAGATTTGGGACCCATGGGATGGGTACCATGCAGTATTACTTGAAAGGGTCTGCGTTGGCTCACCCAACCTCACCGAACCTCTCAGCCCCAAGAGTGTCCACCCTTATGTCTCAATCAGCTGTGGGTCTAGATATGGTCAATCCAGGTTGCATCACAGCCCCTGAACGAATTTTGTAAGAATTTCTCTCTCTTTCACTGTCTTTGTTTCACGGGTTTTGAAAAGTAATTTATTTTTATAATGGGGTTTAGCTGCTTTTCACGGCTGTGTTTATGCCGCTTTACACCCCCTTGACTCACTTACAGAGAGATATCAATACATAGGTTTGAAGATTCTTACTAGTCAGATATATTCTTGTGCGGTGAATAGGGGGTGTTGAGTCCAGTTCACTGAGCAAGGAATAGGTCTTGTCTCTTACATATTGGGTTTATGGAACGGTATCTGAGCTAATTTGAAACCCTTGTTTTATGCATCACCCCACCTCACCTTTCCCGTTCAGCAGCCGTAGTGTGTTTCCTAAACGTGTGACTCTGTTCTGTTTTGTAATTCAGTTCAAGTGTAGCGGTTTTTACATTCCCTCTAGAAGTGATATCTTATGATAAGTGTCTTTTTCTGTGTGACTTATTTCACTTAGAATCGTCGTACCTAAATCCACTCATCGTGCTGCTACTAGCCTTATGACGTTGATTTCATGGCTGAGTGATATTCCATTGTACATGAGGACCCCAACTTCTTTATCCATTTTTCTCTTTCCTAGGATATTTAAGGTGTAATGAAGTGGGGGTTCTTGTCAACAGAGCAGCCCTAAACTTTGGGGTGCCTGTGTCTTGCTGATTTTTAGTTTTCCCAATTTATACGCCCATGAGTGGAAGTGCCCTATACTCTCCAAGCTGTGTTTTTTAGATGTTTCAGAACACACCGTACACTTCTCCAGAGTGGCTGTTGGCAATTTACATCCCACCCATCAGCGTAGCAAGGCTCCCATTTCTCCATGGCCGGTCCTGCATTTCTGGTTTGGACACTTTTTTCCGCATGGCCCTTTTGCCCGCTGGGAAGCGAGACTTCTTTGGAGCGCTGATTGGCCTTTCCAGGTTGCTTGGTTGGCCAAAAAGGGCGTATGCGTTTTTTCCTGAATATATTCAGGAAAAAACGCATACGCCCTTTTTGGCCAAGGGCATCATTGTCCACGTTTTGCCGCTTTTCATGTGCTTTCAAGGCGATTCGAATCTACCTCCTGAAATCTGTTTCCTGCAATTCTGCCTTGCTTTCAAAGCCTCTTCGTTGCCTTCCCTTAATATATTTGTGGGCGAGAGGTATCATTTAAAACTCTGCAGGTTTGTGAATTGCAGTGCCCCTGAGCTCCATTTTTCAACTCGCTTTTTTGGGACCTGGCCGCAAAAGCGCAGGATTGCTTCAGGCCCTCTTCTGGTTCTGGGGGGCAGGCTGAGCTTGTGCTTAATTCTTCTTCCTGATGGGAAAATAGAGTGACCTGTGCCTGTCCCAACACCTAGAGCTAGTCTCTCATTGGTTCCCCCTCTTCCCGTTCATCCTCAGGACAAATTGCAACCTGTACGGAACAGGAGGGTAAAGGTGCTGATTCTCCAAGGAGGGAGATGGCTAGTAAATCGGCTGGAATGGCGAACCCGAGCAAAGGAGATGAGAAATGAGGTGCGTTTTAGAAACCTTTCCCGATCACACGGTGTACCATCTTCTGGGTTTCTCATGCCTGTTTTCGACGTAGGAAGATGCCCTTGAACCTGGAGATTTGGGACCCATGGGATGGGTACCATGCAGTATTACTTGAAAGGGTCTGCGTTGGCTCACCCAACCTCACCGAACCTCTCAGCCCCAAGAGTGTCCACCCTTATGTCTCAATCAGCTGTGGGTCTAGATATGGTCAATCCAGGTTGCATCACAGCCCCTGAACGAATTTTGGAAGAATTTCTCTCTCTTTCACTGTCTTTGTTTCACGGGTTTTGAAAAGTAATTTATTTTTATAATGGGGTTTAGCTGCTTTTCACGGCTGTGTTTATGCCGCTTTACACCCCCTTGACTCACTTACAGAGAGATATCAATACATAGGTTTGAAGATTCTTCCTAGTCAGATATATTCTTGTGCGGTGAATAGGGGGTGTTGAGTCCAGTTCACTGAAAAAGAATAGGTCTTCTCTCTTACATATTGGGTTTATGGAACGGTATCTGAGCTAATTTGAAACCCTTGTTTTATGCAACACCCCACCTCACCTTTCCCGTTCAGCAGCCGTAGTGTGTTTCCTAAACGTGTGACTCTGTTCTGTTTTGTAATTCAGTTCAAGTGTAGCGATTTTTACATTCCCTCTAGAAGTGATATCTTATGATAAGTGTCTTTTTCTGTGTGACTTATTTCACTTAGAATCGTCGTACCTAAATCCACTCATCGTGCTGCTACTAGCCTTATGACGTTGATTTCATGGCTGAGTGATATTCCATTGTACATGAGGACCCCAACTTCTTTATCCATTTTTCTCTTTCCTAGGATATTTAAGGTGTAATGAAGTGGGGGTTCTTGTCAACAGAGCAGCCCTAAACTTTGGGGTGCCTGTGTCTTGCTGATTTTTAGTTTTCCCAATTTATACGCCCATGAGTGGAAGTGCCCTATGCTCTCCAAGCTGTGTTTTTTAGATGTTTCAGAACACACCGTACACTTCTCCAGAGTGGCTGTTGGCAATTTACATCCCACCCATCAGCGTAGCAAGGCTCCCATTTCTCCATGGCCGGTCCTGCATTTCTGGTTTGGACACTTTTTTCCGCATGGCCCTTTTGCCCGCTGGGAAGCGAGACTTCTTTGGAGCGCTGATTGGCCTTTCCAGGTTGCTTGGTTGGCCAAAAAGGGCGTATGCGTTTTTTCCTGAATATATTCAGGAAAAAACGCATATGCCCTTTTTGGCCAAGGGCATCATTGTCCACGTTTTGCCGCTTTTCATGTGCTTTCAAGGCGATTCGAATCTACCTCCTGAAATCTGTTTCCTGCAATTCTGCCTTGCTTTCAAAGCCTCTTCGTTGCCTTCCCTTAATATATTTGTGGACGAGAGGTATCATTTAAAACTCTGCAGGTTTGTGAATTGCAGTGCCCCTGAGCTCCATTTTTCAACTCGCTTTTTTGGGAGCTGGCCGCAAAAGCGCAGGATTGCTTCAGGCCCTCTTCTGGTTCTGGGGGGCAGGCTGAGCTTGTGCTTAATTCTTCTTCCTGATGGGAAAATAGAGTGACCTGTGCCTGTCCCAACACCTAGAACTAGTCTCTCATTGGTTCCCCCTCTTCCCGTTCATCCTCAGGACAAATTGCAACCTGTACGGAACAGGAGGTTAAAGGTGCTGATTCTCCAAGGAGGGAGATGGCTAGTAAATCGGCTGGAATGGCGAACCCGAGCAAAGGAGATGAGAAATGAGGTGCGTTTTAGAAACCTTTCCCGATCACACGGTGTACCATCTTCTGGGTTTCTCATGCCTGTTTTCGACGTAGGAAGATGCCCTTGAACCTGGAGATTTGGGACCCATGGGATGGGTACCATGCAGTATTACTTGAAAGGGTCTGCGTTGGCTCACCCAACCTCACCGAACCTCTCAGCCCCAAGAGTGTCCACCCTGATGTCTCAATCAGCTGTGGGTCTAGATATGGTCAATCCAGGTTGCATCACAGCCCCTGAACGAATTTTGTAAGAATTTCTCTCTCTTTCACTGTCTTTGTTTCACGGGTTTTGAAAAGTAATTTATTTTTATAATGGGGTTTAGCTGCTTTTCACGGCTGTGTTTATGCCGCTTTACACCCCCTTGACTCACTTACAGAGAGATATCAATACATAGGTTTGAAGATTCTTACTAGTCAGATATATTCTTGTGCGGTGAATAGGGGGTGTTGAGTCCAGTTCACTGAAAAAGGAATAGGTCTTGTCTCTTACATATTGGGTTTATGGAACGGTATCTGAGCTAATTTGAAACCCTTGTTTTATGCATCACCCCACCTCACCTTGCCCGTTCAGCAGCCATAGTGTGTTTTCTAAACGTGTGACTCTGTTCTGTTTTGTAATTCAGTTCAAGTGTAGCGGTTTTTACATTCCCTCTAGAAGTGATATCTTATGATAAGTGTCTTTTTCTGTGTGACTTATTTCACTTAGAATCGTCGTACCTAAATCCACTCATCGTGCTGCTACTAGCCTTATGACGTTGATTTCATGGCTGAGTGATATTCCATTGTACATGAGGACCCCAACTTCTTTATCCATTTTTCTCTTTCCTAGGATATTTAAGGTGTAATGAAGTGGGGGTTCTTGTCAACAGAGCAGCCCTAAACTTTGGGGTGCCTGTGTCTTGCTGATTTTTAGTTTTCCCAATTTATACGCCCATGAGTGGAAGTGCCCTATGCTCTCCAAGCTGTGTTTTTTAGATGTTTCAGAACACACCGTACACTTCTCCAGAGTGGCTGTTGGCAATTTACATCCCACCCATCAGCGTAGCAAGGCTCCCATTTCTCCATGGCCGGTCCTGCATTTCTGGTTTGGACACTTTTTTCCGCATGGCCCTTTTGCCCGCTGGGAAGCGAGACTTCTTTGGAGCGCTGATTGGCCTTTCCAGGTTGCTTGGTTGGCCAAAAAGGGCGTATGCGTTTTTTCCTGAATATATTCAGGAAAAAACGCATACGCCCTTTTTGGCCAAGGGCATCATTGTCCACGTTTTGCCGCTTTTCATGTGCTTTCAAGGCGATTCGAATCTACCTCCTGAAATCTGTTTCCTGCAATTCTGCCTTGCTTTCAAAGCCTCTTCGTTGCCTTCCCTTAATATATTTGTGGACGAGAGGTATCATTTAAAACTCTGCAGGTTTGTGAATTGCAGTGCCCCTGAGCTCCATTTTTCAACTCGCTTTTTTGGGAGCTGGCCACAAAAGCGCAGGATTGCTTCAGGCCCTCTTCTGGTTCTGGGGGGCAGGCTGAGCTTGTGCTTAATTCTTCTTCCTGATGGGAAAATAGAGTGACCTGTGCCTGTCCCAACACCTAGAGCTAGTCTCTCATTGGTTCCCCCTCTTCCCG
The DNA here is from genome assembly GCF_949987535.1 of Balaenoptera acutorostrata. Classification (NCBI taxonomy): domain Eukaryota; kingdom Metazoa; phylum Chordata; class Mammalia; order Artiodactyla; family Balaenopteridae; genus Balaenoptera; species Balaenoptera acutorostrata. The sequence goes on along the minus strand of NW_026646028.1, from coordinate 67,318 downwards.
TTCATTCTCAGGACAAATTGCAACCTGTACGGAACAGGAGGTTAAAGGTGCTGATTCTCCAAGGAGGGAGATGGCTAGTAAATCGGCTGGAATGGCGAACCCGAGCAAAGGAGATGAGAAATGAGGTGCGTTTTAGAAACCTTTCCGGATCACACGGTGTACCATCTTCTGGGTTTCTCATGCCTGTTTTCGACGTAGGAAGATGCCCTTGAACCTGGAGATTTGGGACCCATGGGATCGGTACCATGCAGTATTACTTGAAAGGGTCTGCGTTGGCTCACCCAACCTCACCGAACCTCTCAGCCCCAAGAGTGTCCACCCTTATGTCTCAATCAGCTGTGGGTCTAGATATGGTCAATCCAGGTTGCATCACAGCCCCTGAACGAATTTTGTAAGAATTTCTCTCTCTTTCACTGTCTTTGTTTCACGGGTTTTGAAAAGTAATTTATTTTTATAATGGGGTTTAGCTGCTTTTCACGGCTGTGTTTATGCCGCTTTACACCCCCTTGACTCACTTACAGAGAGATATCAATACATAGGTTTGAAGATTCTTACTAGTCAGATATATTCTTGTGCGGTGAATAGGGGGTGTTGAGTCCAGTTCACTGAGCAAGGAATAGGTCTTGTCTCTTACATATTGGGTTTATGGAACGGTATCTGAGCTAATTTGAAACCCTTGTTTTATGCATCACCCCACCTCACCTTTCCCGTTCAGCAGCCGTAGTGTGTTTCCTAAACGTGTGACTCTGTTCTGTTTTGTAATTCAGTTCAAGTGTAGCGGTTTTTACATTCCCTCTAGAAGTGATATCTTATGATAAGTGTCTTTTTCTGTGTGACTTATTTCACTTAGAATCGTCGTACCTAAATCCACTCATCGTGCTGCTACTAGCCTTATGACGTTGATTTCATGGCTGAGTGATATTCCATTGTACATGAGGACCACAACTTCTTTATCTATTTTTCTCTTTCCTAGGATATTTAAGGTGTAATGAAGTGGGGGTTCTTGTCAACAGAGCAGCCCTAAACTTTGGGGTGCCTGTGTCTTGCTGATTTTTAGTTTTCCCAATTTATACGCCCATGAGTGGAAGTGCCCTATGCTCTCCAAGCTGTGTTTTTTAGATGTTTCAGAACACACCGTACACTTCTCCAGAGTGGCTGTTGGCAATTTACATCCCACCCATCAGCGTAGCAAGGCTCCCATTTCTCCATGGCCGGTCCTGCATTTCTGGTTTGGACACTTTTTTCCGCATGGCCCTTTTGCCCGCTGGGAAGCGAGACTTCTTTGGAGCGCTGATTGGCCTTTCCAGGTTGCTTGGTTGGCCAAAAAGGGCGTATGCGTTTTTTCCTGAATATATTCAGGAAAAAACGCATACGCCCTTTTTGGCCAAGGGCATCATTGTCCACGTTTTGCCGCTTTTCATGTGCTTTCAAGGCGATTCGAATCTACCTCCTGAAATCTGTTTCCTGCAATTCTGCCTTGCTTTCAAAGCCTCTTCGTTGCCTTCCCTTAATATATTTGTGGGCGAGAGGTATCATTTAAAACTCTGCAGGTTTGTGAATTGCAGTGCCCCTGAGCTCCATTTTTCAACTCGCTTTTTTGGGACCTGGCCGCAAAAGCGCAGGATTGCTTCAGGCCCTCTTCTGGTTCTGGGGGGCAGGCTGAGCTTGTGCTTAATTCTTCTTCCTGATGGGAAAATAGAGTGACCTGTGCCTGTCCCAACACCTAGAGCTAGTCTCTCATTGGTTCCCCCTCTTCCCGTTCATCCTCAGGACAAATTGCAACCTGTACGGAACAGGAGGGTAAAGGTGCTGATTCTCCAAGGAGGGAGATGGCTAGTAAATCGGCTGGAATGGCGAACCTGAGCAAAGGAGATGAGAAATGAGGTGCGTTTTAGAAACCTTTCCCGATCACACGGTGTACCATCTTCTGGGTTTCTCATGCCTGTTTTCGACGTAGGAAGATGCCCTTGAACCTGGAGATTTGGGACCCATGGGATGGGTACCATGCAGTATTACTTGAAAGGGTCTCCGTTGGCTCACCCAACCTCACCGAACCTCTCAGCCCCAAGAGTGTCCACCCTTATGTCTCAATCAGCTGTGGGTCTAGATATGGTCAATCCAGGTTGCATCACAGCCCCTGAACGAATTTTGGAAGAATTTCTCTCTCTTTCACTGTCTTTGTTTCACGGGTTTTGAAAAGTAATTTATTTTTATAATGGGGTTTAGCTGCTTTTCACGGCTGTGTTTATGCCGCTTTACACCCCCTTGACTCACTTACAGAGAGATATCAATACATAGGTTTGAAGATTCTTACTAGTCAGATATATTCTTGTGCGGTGAATAGGGGGTGTTGAGTCCAGTTCACTGAAAAAGAATAGGTCTTCTCTCTTACATATTGGGTTTATGGAACGGTATCTGAGCTAATTTGAAACCCTTGTTTTATGCAACACCCCACCTCACCTTTCCCGTTCAGCAGCCGTAGTGTGTTTCCTAAACGTGTGACTCTGTTCTGTTTTGTAATTCAGTTCAAGTGTAGCGGTTTTTACATTCCCTCTAGAAGTGATATCTTAGGATAAGTGTCTTTTTCTGTGTGACTTATTTCACTTAGAATCGTCGTACCTAAATCCACTCATCGTGCTGCTACTAGCCTTATGACGTTGATTTCATGGCTGAGTGATATTCCATTGTACATGAGGACCCCAACTTCTTTATCCATTTTTCTCTTTCCTAGGATATTTAAGGTGTAATGAAGTGGGGGTTCTTGTCAACAGAGCAGCCCTAAACTTTGGGGTGCCTGTGTCTTGCTGATTTTTAGTTTTCCCAATTTATACGCCCATGAGTGGAAGTGCCCTATGCTCTCCAAGCTGTGTTTTTTAGATGTTTCAGAACACACCGTACACTTCTCCAGAGTGGCTGTTGGCAATTTACATCCCACCCATCAGCGTAGCAAGGCTCCCATTTCTCCATGGCCGGTCCTGCATTTCTGGTTTGGACACTTTTTTCCGCATGGCCCTTTTGCCCGCTGGGAAGCGAGACTTCTTTGGAGCGCTGATTGGCCTTTCCAGGTTGCTTGGTTGGCCAAAAAGGGCGTATGCGTTTTTTCCTGAATATATTCAGGAAAAAACGCATATGCCCTTTTTGGCCAAGGGCATCATTGTCCACGTTTTGCCGCTTTTCATGTGCTTTCAAGGCGATTCGAATCTACCTCCTGAAATCTGTTTCCTGCAATTCTGCCTTGCTTTCAAAGCCTCTTCGTTGCCTTCCCTTAATATATTTGTGGACGAGAGGTATCATTTAAAACTCTGCAGGTTTGTGAATTGCAGTGCCCCTGAGCTCCATTTTTCAACTCGCTTTTTTGGGAGCTGGCCGCAAAAGCGCAGGATTGCTTCAGGCCCTCTTCTGGTTCTGGGGGGCAGGCTGAGCTTGTGCTTAATTCTTCTTCCTGATGGGAAAATAGAGTGACCTGTGCCTGTCCCAACACCTAGAACTAGTCTCTCATTGGTTCCCCCTCTTCCCGTTCATCCTCAGGACAAATTGCAACCTGTACGGAACAGGAGGTTAAAGGTGCTGATTCTCCAAGGAGGGAGATGGCTAGTAAATCGGCTGGAATGGCGAACCCGAGCAAAGGAGATGAGAAATGAGGTGCGTTTTAGAAACCTTTCCCGATCACACGGTGTACCATCTTCTGGGTTTCTCATGCCTGTTTTCGACGTAGGAAGATGCCCTTGAACCTGGAGATTTGGGACCCATGGGATGGGTACCATGCAGTATTACTTGAAAGGGTCTGCGTTGGCTCACCCAACCTCACCGAACCTCTCAGCCCCAAGAGTGTCCACCCTGATGTCTCAATCAGCTGTGTGTCTAGATATGGTCAATCCAGGTTGCATCACAGCCCCTGAACGAATTTTGTAAGAATTTCTCTCTCTTTCACTGTCTTTGTTTCACGGGTTTTGAAAAGTAATTTATTTTTATAATGGGGTTTAGCTGCTTTTCACGGCTGTGTTTATGCCGCTTTACACCCCCTTGACTCACTTACAGAGAGATATCAATACATAGGTTTGAAGATTCTTACTAGTCAGATATATTGTTGTGCGGTGAATCGGGGGTGTTGAGTCCAGTTCACTGAAAAAGGAATAGGTCTTGTCTCTTACATATTGGGTTTATGGAACGGTATCTGAGCTAATTTGAAACCCTTGTTTTATGCATCACCCCACCTCACCTTGCCCGTTCAGCAGCCATAGTGTGTTTTCTAAACGTGTGACTCTGTTCTGTTTTGTAATTCAGTTCAAGTGTAGCGGTTTTTACATTCCCTCTAGAAGTGATATCTTATGATAAGTGTCTTTTTCTGTGTGACTTATTTCACTTAGAATCGTCGTACCTAAATCCACTCATCGTGCTGCTACTAGCCTTATGACGTTGATTTCATGGCTGAGTGATATTCCATTGTACATGAGGACCCCAACTTCTTTATCCATTTTTCTCTTTCCTAGGATATTTAAGGTGTAATGAAGTGGGGGTTCTTGTCAACAGAGCAGCCCTAAACTTTGGGGTGCCTGTGTCTTGCTGATTTTTAGTTTTCCCAATTTATACGCCCATGAGTGGAAGTGCCCTATGCTCTCCAAGCTGTGTTTTTTAGATGTTTCAGAACACACCGTACACTTCTCCAGAGTGGCTGTTGGCAATTTACATCCCACCCATCAGCGTAGCAAGGCTCCCATTTCTCCATGGCCGGTCCTGCATTTCTGGTTTGGACACTTTTTTCCGCATGGCCCTTTTGCCCGCTGGGAAGCGAGACTTCTTTGGAGCGCTGATTGGCCTTTCCAGGTTGCTTGGTTGGCCAAAAAGGGCGTATGCGTTTTTTCCTGAATATATTCAGGAAAAAACGCATACGCCCTTTTTGGCCAAGGGCATCATTGTCCACGTTTTGCCGCTTTTCATGTGCTTTCAAGGCGATTCGAATCTACCTCCTGAAATCTGTTTCCTGCAATTCTGCCTTGCTTTCAAAGCCTCTTCGTTGCCTTCCCTTAATATATTTGTGGACGAGAGGTATCATTTAAAACTCTGCAGGTTTGTGAATTGCAGTGCCCCTGAGCTCCATTTTTCAACTCGCTTTTTTGGGAGCTGGCCACAAAAGCGCAGGATTGCTTCAGGCCCTCTTCTGGTTCTGGGGGGCAGGCTGAGCTTGTGCTTAATTCTTCTTCCTGATGGGAAAATAGAGTGACCTGTGCCTGTCCCAACACCTAGAGCTAGTCTCTCATTGGTTCCCCCTCTTCCCGTTCATTCTCAGGACAAATTGCAACCTGTACGGAACAGGAGGTTAAAGGTGCTGATTCTCCAAGGAGGGAGATGGCTAGTAAATCGGCTGGAATGGCGAACCCGAGCAAAGGAGATGAGAAATGAGGTGCGTTTTAGAAACCTTTCCGGATCACACGGTGTACCATCTTCTGGGTTTCTCATGCCTGTTTTCGACGTAGGAAGATGCCCTTGAACCTGGAGATTTGGGACCCATGGGATCGGTACCATGCAGTATTACTTGAAAGGGTCTGCGTTGGCTCACCCAACCTCACCGAACCTCTCAGCCCCAAGAGTGTCCACCCTTATGTCTCAATCAGCTGTGGGTCTAGATATGGTCAATCCAGGTTGCATCACAGCCCCTGAACGAATTTTGTAAGAATTTCGGTCTCTTTCACTGTCTTTGTTTCACGGGTTTTGAAAAGTAATTTATTTTTATAATGGGGTTTAGCTGCTTTTCACGGCTGTGTTTATGCCGCTTTACACCCCCTTGACTCACTTACAGAGAGATATCAATACATAGGTTTGAAGATTCTTACTAGTCAGATATATTCTTGTGCGGTGAATAGGGGGTGTTGAGTCCAGTTCACTGAGCAAGGAATAGGTCTTGTCTCTTACATATTGGGTTTATGGAACGGTATCTGAGCTAATTTGAAACCCTTGTTTTATGCATCACCCCACCTCACCTTTCCCGTTCAGCAGCCGTAGTGTGTTTCCTAAACGTGTGACTCTGTTCTGTTTTGTAATTCAGTTCAAGTGTAGCGGTTTTTACATTCCCTCTAGAAGTGATATCTTATGATAAGTGTCTTTTTCTGTGTGACTTATTTCACTTAGAATCGTCGTACCTAAATCCACTCATCGTGCTGCTACTAGCCTTATGACGTTGATTTCATGGCTGAGTGATATTCCATTGTACATGAGGACCACAACTTCTTTATCTATTTTTCTCTTTCCTAGGATATTTAAGGTGTAATGAAGTGGGGGTTCTTGTCAACAGAGCAGCCCTAAACTTTGGGGTGCCTGTGTCTTGCTGATTTTTAGTTTTCCCAATTTATACGCCCATGAGTGGAAGTGCCCTATGCTCTCCAAGCTGTGTTTTTTAGATGTTTCAGAACACACCGTACACTTCTCCAGAGTGGCTGTTGGCAATTTACATCCCACCCATCAGCGTAGCAAGGCTCCCATTTCTCCATGGCCGGTCCTGCATTTCTGGTTTGGACACTTTTTTCCGCATGGCCCTTTTGCCCGCTGGGAAGCGAGACTTCTTTGGAGCGCTGATTGGCCTTTCCAGGTTGCTTGGTTGGCCAAAAAGGGCGTATGCGTTTTTTCCTGAATATATTCAGGAAAAAACGCATACGCCCTTTTTGGCCAAGGGCATCATTGTCCACGTTTTGCCGCTTTTCATGTGCTTTCAAGGCGATTCGAATCTACCTCCTGAAATCTGTTTCCTGCAATTCTGCCTTGCTTTCAAAGCCTCTTCGTTGCCTTCCCTTAATATATTTGTGGGCGAGAGGTATCATTTAAAACTCTGCAGGTTTGTGAATTGCAGTGCCCCTGAGCTCCATTTTTCAACTCGCTTTTTTGGGACCTGGCCGCAAAAGCGCAGGATTGCTTCAGGCCCTCTTCTGGTTCTGGGGGGCAGGCTGAGCTTGTGCTTAATTCTTCTTCCTGATGGGAAAATAGAGTGACCTGTGCCTGTCCCAACACCTAGAGCTAGTCTCTCATTGGTTCCCCCTCTTCCCGTTCATCCTCAGGACAAATTGCAACCTGTACGGAACAGGAGGGTAAAGGTGCTGATTCTCCAAGGAGGGAGATGGCTAGTAAATCGGCTGGAATGGCGAACCTGAGCAAAGGAGATGAGAAATGAGGTGCGTTTTAGAAACCTTTCCCGATCACACGGTGTACCATCTTCTGGGTTTCTCATGCCTGTTTTCGACGTAGGAAGATGCCCTTGAACCTGGAGATTTGGGACCCATGGGATGGGTACCATGCAGTATTACTTGAAAGGGTCTCCGTTGGCTCACCCAACCTCACCGAACCTCTCAGCCCCAAGAGTGTCCACCCTTATGTCTCAATCAGCTGTGGGTCTAGATATGGTCAATCCAGGTTGCATCACAGCCCCTGAACGAATTTTGGAAGAATTTCTCTCTCTTTCACTGTCTTTGTTTCACGGGTTTTGAAAAGTAATTTATTTTTATAATGGGGTTTAGCTGCTTTTCACGGCTGTGTTTATGCCGCTTTACACCCCCTTGACTCACTTACAGAGAGATATCAATACATAGGTTTGAAGATTCTTACTAGTCAGATATATTCTTGTGCGGTGAATAGGGGGTGTTGAGTCCAGTTCACTGAAAAAGAATAGGTCTTCTCTCTTACATATTGGGTTTATGGAACGGTATCTGAGCTAATTTGAAACCCTTGTTTTATGCAACACCCCACCTCACCTTTCCCGTTCAGCAGCCGTAGTGTGTTTCCTAAACGTGTGACTCTGTTCTGTTTTGTAATTCAGTTCAAGTGTAGCGGTTTTTACATTCCCTCTAGAAGTGATATCTTAGGATAAGTGTCTTTTTCTGTGTGACTTATTTCACTTAGAATCGTCGTACCTAAATCCACTCATCGTGCTGCTACTAGCCTTATGACGTTGATTTCATGGCTGAGTGATATTCCATTGTACATGAGGACCCCAACTTCTTTATCCATTTTTCTCTTTCCTAGGATATTTAAGGTGTAATGAAGTGGGGGTTCTTGTCAACAGAGCAGCCCTAAACTTTGGGGTGCCTGTGTCTTGCTGATTTTTAGTTTTCCCAATTTATACGCCCATGAGTGGAAGTGCCCTATGCTCTCCAAGCTGTGTTTTTTAGATGTTTCAGAACACACCGTACACTTCTCCAGAGTGGCTGTTGGCAATTTACATCCCACCCATCAGCGTAGCAAGGCTCCCATTTCTCCATGGCCGGTCCTGCATTTCTGGTTTGGACACTTTTTTCCGCATGGCCCTTTTGCCCGCTGGGAAGCGAGACTTCTTTGGAGCGCTGATTGGCCTTTCCAGGTTGCTTGGTTGGCCAAAAAGGGCGTATGCGTTTTTTCCTGAATATATTCAGGAAAAAACGCATATGCCCTTTTTGGCCAAGGGCATCATTGTCCACGTTTTGCCGCTTTTCATGTGCTTTCAAGGCGATTCGAATCTACCTCCTGAAATCTGTTTCCTGCAATTCTGCCTTGCTTTCAAAGCCTCTTCGTTGCCTTCCCTTAATATATTTGTGGACGAGAGGTATCATTTAAAACTCTGCAGGTTTGTGAATTGCAGTGCCCCTGAGCTCCATTTTTCAACTCGCTTTTTTGGGAGCTGGCCGCAAAAGCGCAGGATTGCTTCAGGCCCTCTTCTGGTTCTGGGGGGCAGGCTGAGCTTGTGCTTAATTCTTCTTCCTGATGGGAAAATAGAGTGACCTGTGCCTGTCCCAACACCTAGAACTAGTCTCTCATTGGTTCCCCCTCTTCCCGTTCATCCTCAGGACAAATTGCAACCTGTACGGAACAGGAGGTTAAAGGTGCTGATTCTCCAAGGAGGGAGATGGCTAGTAAATCGGCTGGAATGGCGAACCCGAGCAAAGGAGATGAGAAATGAGGTGCGTTTTAGAAACCTTTCCCGATCACACGGTGTACCATCTTCTGGGTTTCTCATGCCTGTTTTCGACGTAGGAAGATGCCCTTGAACCTGGAGATTTGGGACCCATGGGATGGGTACCATGCAGTATTACTTGAAAGGGTCTGCGTTGGCTCACCCAACCTCACCGAACCTCTCAGCCCCAAGAGTGTCCACCCTGATGTCTCAATCAGCTGTGGGTCTAGATATGGTCAATCCAGGTTGCATCACAGCCCCTGAACGAATTTTGTAAGAATTTCTCTCTCTTTCACTGTCTTTGTTTCACGGGTTTTGAAAAGTAATTTATTTTTATAATGGGGTTTAGCTGCTTTTCACGGCTGTGTTTATGCCGCTTTACACCCCCTTGACTCACTTACAGAGAGATATCAATACATAGGTTTGAAGATTCTTACTAGTCAGATATATTCTTGTGCGGTGAATAGGGGGTGTTGAGTCCAGTTCACTGAAAAAGGAATAGGTCTTGTCTCTTACATATTGGGTTTATGGAACGGTATCTGAGCTAATTTGAAACCCTTGTTTTATGCATCACCCCACCTCACCTTGCCCGTTCAGCAGCCATAGTGTGTTTTCTAAACGTGTGACTCTGTTCTGTTTTGTAATTCAGTTCAAGTGTAGCGGTTTTTACATTCCCTCTAGAAGTGATATCTTATGATAAGTGTCTTTTTCTGTGTGACTTATTTCACTTAGAATCGTCGTACCTAAATCCACTCATCGTGCTGCTACTAGCCTTATGACGTTGATTTCATGGCTGAGTGATATTCCATTGTACATGAGGACCCCAACTTCTTTATCCATTTTTCTCTTTCCTAGGATATTTAAGGTGTAATGAAGTGGGGGTTCTTGTCAACAGAGCAGCCCTAAACTTTGGGGTGCCTGTGTCTTGCTGATTTTTAGTTTTCCCAATTTATACGCCCATGAGTGGAAGTGCCCTATGCTCTCCAAGCTGTGTTTTTTAGATGTTTCAGAACACACCGTACACTTCTCCAGAGTGGCTGTTGGCAATTTACATCCCACCCATCAGCGTAGCAAGGCTCCCATTTCTCCATGGCCGGTCCTGCATTTCTGGTTTGGACACTTTTTTCCGCATGGCCCTTTTGCCCGCTGGGAAGCGAGACTTCTTTGGAGCGCTGATTGGCCTTTCCAGGTTGCTTGGTTGGCCAAAAAGGGCGTATGCGTTTTTTCCTGAATATATTCAGGAAAAAACGCATACGCCCTTTTTGGCCAAGGGCATCATTGTCCACGTTTTGCCGCTTTTCATGTGCTTTCAAGGCGATTCGAATCTACCTCCTGAAATCTGTTTCCTGCAATTCTGCCTTGCTTTCAAAGCCTCTTCGTTGCCTTCCCTTAATATATTTGTGGACGAGAGGTATCATTTAAAACTCTGCAGGTTTGTGAATTGCAGTGCCCCTGAGCTCCATTTTTCAACTCGCTTTTTTGGGAGCTGGCCACAAAAGCGCAGGATTGCTTCAGGCCCTCTTCTGGTTCTGGGGGGCAGGCTGAGCTTGTGCTTAATTCTTCTTCCTGATGGGAAAATAGAGTGACCTGTGCCTGTCCCAACACCTAGAGCTAGTCTCTCATTGGTTCCCCCTCTTCCCGTTCATTCTCAGGACAAATTGCAACCTGTACGGAACAGGAGGTTAAAGGTGCTGATTCTCCAAGGAGGGAGATGGCTAGTAAATCGGCTGGAATGGCGAACCCGAGCAAAGGAGATGAGAAATGAGGTGCGTTTTAGAAACCTTTCCGGATCACACGGTGTACCATCTTCTGGGTTTCTCATGCCTGTTTTCGACGTAGGAAGATGCCCTTGAACCTGGAGATTTGGGACCCATGGGATCGGTACCATGCAGTATTACTTGAAAGGGTCTGCGTTGGCTCACCCAACCTCACCGAACCTCTCAGCCCCAAGAGTGTCCACCCTTATGTCTCAATCAGCTGTGGGTCTAGATATGGTCAATCCAGGTTGCATCACAGCCCCTGAACGAATTTTGTAAGAATTTCTCTCTCTTTCACTGTCTTTGTTTCACGGGTTTTGAAAAGTAATTTATTTTTATAATGGGGTTTAGCTGCTTTTCACGGCTGTGTTTATGCCGCTTTACACCCCCTTGACTCACTTACAGAGAGATATCAATACATAGGTTTGAAGATTCTTACTAGTCAGATATATTCTTGTGCGGTGAATAGGGGGTGTTGAGTCCAGTTCACTGAGCAAGGAATAGGTCTTGTCTCTTACATATTGGGTTTATGGAACGGTATCTGAGCTAATTTGAAACCCTTGTTTTATGCATCACCCCACCTCACCTTTCCCGTTCAGCAGCCGTAGTGTGTTTCCTAAACGTGTGACTCTGTTCTGTTTTGTAATTCAGTTCAAGTGTAGCGGTTTTTACATTCCCTCTAGAAGTGATATCTTATGATAAGTGTCTTTTTCTGTGTGACTTATTTCACTTAGAATCGTCGTACCTAAATCCACTCATCGTGCTGCTACTAGCCTTATGACGTTGATTTCATGGCTGAGTGATATTCCATTGTACATGAGGACCACAACTTCTTTATCTATTTTTCTCTTTCCTAGGATATTTAAGGTGTAATGAAGTGGGGGTTCTTGTCAACAGAGCAGCCCTAAACTTTGGGGTGCCTGTGTCTTGCTGATTTTTAGTTTTCCCAATTTATACGCCCATGAGTGGAAGTGCCCTATGCTCTCCAAGCTGTGTTTTTTAGATGTTTCAGAACACACCGTACACTTCTCCAGAGTGGCTGTTGGCAATTTACATCCCACCCATCAGCGTAGCAAGGCTCCCATTTCTCCATGGCCGGTCCTGCATTTCTGGTTTGGACACTTTTTTCCGCATGGCCCTTTTGCCCGCTGGGAAGCGAGACTTCTTTGGAGCGCTGATTGGCCTTTCCAGGTTGCTTGGTTGGCCAAAAAGGGCGTATGCGTTTTTTCCTGAATATATTCAGGAAAAAACGAATACGCCCTTTTTGGCCAAGGGCATCATTGTCCACGTTTTGCCGCTTTTCATGTGCTTTCAAGGCGATTCGAATCTACCTCCTGAAATCTGTTTCCTGCAATTCTGCCTTGCTTTCAAAGCCTCTTCGTTGCCTTCCCTTAATATATTTGTGGACGAGAGGTATCATTTAAAACTCTGCAGGTTTGTGAATTGCAGTGCCCCTGAGCTCCATTTTTCAACTCGCTTTTTTGGGAGCTGGCCGCAAAAGCGCAGGATTGCTTCAGGCCCTCTTCTGGTTCTGGGAGGCAGGCTGAGCTTGTGCTTAATTCTTCTTCCTGATGGGAAAATAGAGTGACCTGTGCCTGTCCCAACACCTAGAGCTAGTCTCTCATTGGTTCCCCCTCTTCCCGTTCATCCTCAGGACAAATTGCAACCTGTACGGAACAGGAGGGTAAAGGTGCTGATTCTCCAAGGAGGGAGATGGCTAGTAAATCGGCTGGAATGGCGAACCCGAGCAAAGGAGATGAGAAATGAGGTGCGTTTTAGAAACCTTTCCCGATCACACGGTGTACCATCTTCTGGGTTTCTCATGCCTGTTTTCGACGTAGGAAGATGCCCTTGAACCTGGAGATTTGGGACCCATGGGATGGGTACCATGCAGTATTACTTGAAAGGGTCTGCGTTGGCTCACCCAACCTCACCGAACCTCTCAGCCCCAAGAGTGGCCACCCTTATGTCTCAATCAGCTGTTGGTCTAGATATGGTCAATCCAGGTTGCATCACAGCCCCTGAACGAATTTTGTAAGAATTTCTCTCTCTTTCACTGCTTTGTTTCACGGGTTTTGAAAAGTAATTTATTTTTATAATGGGGTTTAGCTGCTTTTCACGGCTGTGTTTATGCCGCTTTACACCCCCTTGACTCACTTACAGAGAGATATCAATACATAGGTTTGAAGATTCTTACTAGTCAGATATATTCTTGTGCGGTGAATAGGGGGTGTTGAGTCCAGTTCACTGAAAAAGGAATAGGTCTTGTCTCTTACATATTGGGTTTATGGAACGGTATCTGAGCTAATTTGAAACCCTTGTTTTATGCATCACCCCACCTCACCTTTCCCGTTCAGCAGCCGTAGTGTGTTTCCTAAACGTGTGACTCTGTTCTGTTTTGTAATTCAGTTCAAGTGTAGCGGTTTTTACATTCCCTCTAGAAGTGATATCTTATGATAAGTGTCTTTTTCTGTGTGACTTATTTCACTTAGAATCGTCGTACCTAAATCCACTCATCGTGCTGCTACTAGCCTTATGACGTTGATTTCATGGCTGAGTGATATTCCATTGTACATGAGGACCCCAACTTCTTTATCCATTTTTCTCTTTCCTAGGATATTTAAGGTGTAATGAAGTGGGGGTTCTTGTCAACAGAGCAGCCCTAAACTTTGGGGTGCCTGTGTCTTGCTGATTTTTAGTTTTCCCAATTTATACGCCCATGAGTGGAAGTGCCCTATGCTCTCCAAGCTGTGTTTTTTAGATGTTTCAGAACACACCATACACTTCTCCAGAGTGGCTGTTGGCAATTTACATCCCACCCATCAGCGTAGCAAGGCTCCCATTTCTCCATGGCCGGTCCTGCATTTCTGGTTTGGACACTTTTTTCCGCATGGCCCTTTTGCCCGCTGGGAAGCGAGACTTCTTTGGAGCGCTGATTGGCCTTTCCAGGTTGCTTGGTTGGCCAAAAAGGGCGTATGCGTTTTTTCCTGAATATATTCAGGAAAAAACGCATACGCCCTTTTTGGCCAAGGGCATCATTGTCCACGTTTTGCCGCTTTTCATGTGCTTTCAAGGCGATTCGAATCTACCTCCTGAAATCTGTTTCCTGCAATTCTGCCTTGCTTTCAAAGCCTCTTCGTTGCCTTCCCTTAATATATTTGTGGACGAGAGGTATCATTTAAAACTCTGCAGGTTTGTGAATTGCAGTGCCCCTGAGCTCCATTTTTCAACTCGCTTTTTTGGGAGCTGGCCACAAAAGCGCAGGATTGCTTCAGGCCCTCTTCTGGTTCTGGGGGGCAGGCTGAGCTTGTGCTTAATTCTTCTTCCTGATGGGAAAATAGAGTGACCTGTGCCTGTCCCAACACCTAGAGCTAGTCTCTCATTGGTTCCCCCTCTTCCCGTTCATCCTCAGGACAAATTGCAACCTGTACGGAACAGGAGGTTAAAGGTGCTGATTCTCCAAGGAGGGAGATGGCTAGTAAATCGGCTGGAATGGCGAACCCGAGCAAAGGAGATGAGAAATGAGGTGCGTTTTAGAAACCTTTCCCGATCACACGGTGTACCATCTTCTGGGTTTCTCATGCCTGTTTTCGACGTAGGAAGATGCCCTTGAACCTGGAGATTTGGGACCCATGGGATGGGTACCATGCAGTATTACTTGAAAGGGTCTGCGTTGGCTCACCCAACCTCACCGAACCTCTCAGCCCCAAGAGTGTCCACCCTTATGTCTCAATCAGCTGTGGGTCTAGATATGGTCAATCCAGGTTGCATCACAGCCCCTGAACGAATTTTGTAAGAATTTCTCTCTCTTTCACTGTCTTTGTTTCACGGGTTTTGAAAAGTAATTTATTTTTATAATGGGGTTTAGCTGCTTTTCACGGCTGTGTTTATGCCGCTTTACACCCCCTTGACTCACTTACAGAGAGATATCAATACATAGGTTTGAAGATTCTTACTAGTCAGATATATTCTTGTGCGGTGAATAGGGGGTGTTGAGTCCAGTTCACTGAGCAAGGAATAGGTCTTGTCTCTTACATATTGGGTTTATGGAACGGTATCTGAGCTAATTTGAAACCCTTGTTTTATGCATCACCCCACCTCACCTTTCCCGTTCAGCAGCCGTAGTGTGTTTCCTAAACGTGTGACTCTGTTCTGTTTTGTAATTCAGTTCAAGTGTAGCGGTTTTTACATTCCCTCTAGAAGTGATATCTTATGATAAGTGTCTTTTTCTGTGTGACTTATTTCACTTAGAATCGTCGTACCTACATCCACTCATCGTGCTGCTACTAGCCTTATGACGTTGATTTCATGGCTGAGTGATATTCCATTGTACATGAGGACCACAACTTCTTTATCCATTTTTCTCTTTCCTAGGATAATTAAGGTGTAATGAAGTGGGGGTTCTTGTCAACAGAGCAGCCCTAAACTTTGGGGTGCCTGTGTCTTGCTGATTTTTAGTTTTCCCAATTTATACGCACATGAGTGGAAGTGCCCTATGCTCTCCAAGCTGTGTTTTTTAGATGTTTCAGAACACACCGTACACTTCTCCAGAGTGGCTGTTGGCAATTTACATCCCACCCATCAGCGTAGCAAGGCTCCCATTTCTCCATGGCCGGTCCTGCATTTCTGGTTTGGACACTTTTTTCCGCATGGCCCTTTTGCCCGCTGGGAAGCGAGACTTCTTTGGAGCGCTGATTGGCCTTTCCAGGTTGCTTGGTTGGCCAAAAAGGGCGTATGCGTTTTTTCCTGAATATATTCAGGAAAAAACGCATACGCCCTTTTTGGCCAAGGGCATCATTGTCCACGTTTTGCCGCTTTTCATGTGCTTTCAAGGCGATTCGAATCTACCTCCTGAAATCTGTTTCCTGCAATTCTGCCTTGCTTTCAAAGCCTCTTCGTTGCCTTCCCTTAATATATTTGTGGACGAGAGGTATCATTTAAAACTCTGCAGGTTTGTGAATTGCAGTGCCCCTGAGCTCCATTTTTCAACTCGCTTTTTTGGGAGCTGGCCACAAAAGCGCAGGATTGCTTCAGGCCCTCTTCTGGTTCTGGGGGGCAGGCTGAGCTTGTGCTTAATTCTTCTTCCTGATGGGAAAATAGAGTGACCTGTGCCTGTCCCAACACCTAGAGCTAGTCTCTCATTGGTTCCCCCTCTTCCCGTTCATCCTCAGGACAAATTGCAACCTGTACGGAACAGGAGGTTAAAGGTGCTGATTCTCCAAGGAGGGAGATGGCTAGTAAATCGGCTGGAATGGCGAACCCGAGCAAAGGAGATGAGAAATGAGGTGCGTTTTAGAAACCTTTCCCGATCACACGGTGTACCATCTTCTGGGTTTCTCATGCCTGTTTTCGACGTAGGAAGATGCCCTTGAACCTGGAGATTTGGGACCCATGGGATGGGTACCATGCAGTATTACTTGAAAGGGTCTGCGTTGGCTCACCCAACCTCACCGAACCTCTCAGCCCCAAGAGTGTCCACCCTTATGTCTCAATCAGCTGTGGGTCTAGATATGTTCAATCCAGGTTGCATCACAGCCCCTGAACGAATTTTGTAAGAATTTCTCTCTCTTTCACTGTCTTTGTTTCACGGGTTTTGAAAAGTAATTTATTTTTATAATGGGGTTTAGCTGCTTTTCACGGCTGTGTTTATGACGCTTTACACCCCCTTGACTCACTTACAGAGAGATATCAATACATATGTTTGAAGATTCTTACTAGTCAGATATATTCTTGTGCGGTGAATAGGGGGTGTTGAGTCCAGTTCACTGAAAAAGGAATAGGTCTTGTCTCTTACATATTGGGTTTATGGAACGGTATCTGAGCTAATTTGAAACCCTTGTTTTATGCATCACCCCACCTCACCTTTCCCGTTCAGCAGCCGTAGTGTGTTTCCTAAACGTGTGACTCTGTTCTGTTTTGTAATTCAGTTCAAGTGTAGCGGTTTTTACATTCCCTCTAGAAGTGATATCTTATGATAAGTGTCTTTTTCTGTGTGACTTATTTCACTTAGAATCGTCGTACCTAAATCCACTCATCGTGCTGCTACTAGCCTTATGACGTTGATTTCATGGCTGAGTGATATTCCATTGTACATGAGGACCCCAACTTCTTTATCCATTTTTCTCTTTCCTAGGATATTTAAGGTGTAATGAAGTGGGGGTTCTTGTCAACAGAGCAGCCCTAAACTTTGGGGTGCCTGTGTCTTGCTGATTTTTAGTTTTCCCAATTTATACGCCCATGAGTGGAAGTGCCCTATGCTCTCCAAGCTGTGTTTTTTAGATGTTTCAGAACACACCATACACTTCT
This sequence comes from Balaenoptera acutorostrata, assembly GCF_949987535.1. Lineage (NCBI taxonomy): Eukaryota > Metazoa > Chordata > Mammalia > Artiodactyla > Balaenopteridae > Balaenoptera > Balaenoptera acutorostrata. The sequence goes on along the minus strand of NW_026646028.1, from coordinate 50,344 downwards.
CCAGAGTGGCTGTTGGCAATTTACATCCCACCCATCAGCGTAGCAAGGCTCCCATTTCTCCATGGCCGGTCCTGCATTTCTGGTTTGGACACTTTTTTCCGCATGGCCCTTTTGCCCGCTGGGAAGCGAGACTTCTTTGGAGCGCTGATTGGCCTTTCCAGGTTGCTTGGTTGGCCAAAAAGGGCGTATGCGTTTTTTCCTGAATATATTCAGGAAAAAACGCATACGCCCTTTTTGGCCAAGGGCATCATTGTCCACGTTTTGCCGCTTTTCATGTGCTTTCAAGGCGATTCGAATCTACCTCCTGAAATCTGTTTCCTGCAATTCTGCCTTGCTTTCAAAGCCTCTTCGTTGCCTTCCCTTAATATATTTGTGGACGAGAGGTATCATTTAAAACTCTGCAGGTTTGTGAATTGCAGTGCCCCTGAGCTCCATTTTTCAACTCGCTTTTTTGGGAGCTGGCCGCAAAAGCGCAGGATTGCTTCAGGCCCTCTTCTGGTTCTGGGGGGCAGGCTGAGCTTGTGCTTAATTCTTCTTCCTGATGGGAAAATAGAGTGACCTGTGCCTGTCCCAACACCTAGAGCTAGTCTCTCATTGGTTCCCCCTCTTCCCCTTCATCCTCAGGACAAATTGCAACCTGTACGGAACAAGAGGGTAAAGGTGCTGATTCTCCAAGGAGGGAGATGGCTAGTAAATCGGCTGGAATGGCGAACCCGAGCAAAGGAGATGAGAAATGAGGTGCGTTTTAGAAACCTTTCCCGATCACACGGTGTACCATCTTCTGGGTTTCTCATGCCTGTTTTCGACGTAGGAAGATGCCCTTGAACCTGGAGATTTGGGACCCATGGGATGGGTACCATGCAGTATTACTTGAAAGGGTCTGCGTTGGCTCACCCAACCTCACCGAACCTCTCAGCCCCAAGAGTGTCCACCCTGATGTCTCAATCAGCTGTGGGTCTAGATATGGTCAATCCAGGTTGCATCACAGCCCCTGAACGAATTTTGGAAGAATTTCTCTCTCTTTCACTGTCTTTGTTTCACGGGTTTTGAAAAGTAATTTATTTTTATAATGGGGTTTAGCTGCTTTTCACGGCTGTGTTTATGCCGCTTTACACCCCCTTGACTCACTTACAGAGAGATATCAATACATAGGTTTGAAGATTCTTACTAGTCAGATATATTCTTGTGCGGTGAATAGGGGGTGTTGAGTCCAGTTCACTGAAAAAGGAATAGGTATTGTCTCTTAAATATTGGGTTTATGGAACGGTATCGGAGCTAATTTGAAACCCTTGTTTTATGCATCACCCCACCTCACCTTTCCCGTTCAGCAGCCATAGTGTGTTTTCTAAACGTGTGACTCTGTTCTGTTTTGTAATTCAGTTCAAGTGTAGCGATTTTTACATTCCCTCTAGAAGTGATATCTTATGATAAGTGTCTTTTTCTGTGTGACTTATTTCACTTAGAATCGTCGTACCTAAATCCACTCATCGTGCTGCTACTAGCCTTATGACGTTGATTTCATGGCTGTGTGATATTCCATTGTACATGAGGACCACAACTTCTTTATCCATTTTTCTCTTTCCTAGGATATTTAAGGTGTAATGAAGTGGGGGTTCTTGTCAACAGAGCAGCCCTAAACTTTGGGGTGCCTGTGTCTTGCTGATTTTTAGTTTTCCCAATTTATACGCCCATGAGTGGAAGTGCCCTATGCTCTCCAAGCTGTGTTTTTTAGATGTTTCAGAACACACCGTACACTTCTCCAGAGTGGCTGTTGGCAATTTACATCCCACCCATCAGCGTAGCAAGGCTCCCATTTCTCCATGGCCGGTCCTGCATTTCTGGTTTGGACACTTTTTTCCGCATGGCCCTTTTGCCCGCTGGGAAGCGAGACTTCTTTGGAGCGCTGATTGGCCTTTCCAGGTTGCTTGGTTGGCCAAAAAGGGCGTATGCGTTTTTTCCTGAATATATTCAGGAAAAAACGCATACGCCCTTTTTGGCCAAGGGCATCATTGTCCACGTTTTGCCGCTTTTCATGTGCTTTCAAGGCGATTCGAATCTACCTCCTGAAATCTGTTTCCTGCAATTCTGCCTTGCTTTCAAAGCCTCTTCGTTGCCTTCCCTTAATATATTTGTGGACGAGAGGTATCATTTAAAACTCTGCAGGTTTGTGAATTGCAGTGCCCCTGAGCTCCATTTTTCAACTCGCTTTTTTGGGAGCTGGCCACAAAAGCGCAGGATTGCTTCAGGCCCTCTTCTGGTTCTGGGGGGCAGGCTGAGCTTGTGCTTAATTCTTCTTCCTGATGGGAAAATAGAGTGACCTGTGCCTGTCCCAACACCTAGAGCTAGTCTCTCATTGGTTCCCCCTCTTCCCGTTCATCCTCAGGACAAATTGCAACCTGTACGGAACAGGAGGTTAAAGGTGCTGATTCTCCAAGGAGGGAGATGGCTAGTAAATCGGCTGGAATGGCGAACCCGAGCAAAGGAGATGAGAAATGAGGTGCGTTTTAGAAACCTTTCCCGATCACACGGTGTACCATCTTCTGGGTTTCTCATGCCTGTTTTCGACGTAGGAAGATGCCCTTGAACCTGGAGATTTGGGACCCATGGGATGGGTACCATGCAGTATTACTTGAAAGGGTCTGCGTTGGCTCACCCAACCTCACCGAACCTCTCAGCCCCAAGAGTGTCCACCCTTATGTCTCAATCAGCTGTGGGTCTAGATATGGTCAATCCAGGTTGCATCACAGCCCCTGAACGAATTTTGTAAGAATTTCTCTCTCTTTCACTGTCTTTGTTTCACGGGTTTTGAAAAGTAATTTATTTTTATAATGGGGTTTAGCTGCTTTTCACGGCTGTGTTTATGATGCTTTACACCCCCTTGACTCACTTACAGAGAGATATCAATAAATAGGTTTGAAGATTCTTTCTAGTCAGATATATTCTTGTGCGGTGAATAGGGGGTGTTGAGTCCAGTTCACTGAAAAAGGAATAGGTCTTGTCTCTTACATATTGGGTTTATGGAACGGTATCTGAGCTACTTTGAAACCCTTGTTTTATGCATCACCCCACCTCACCTTTCCCGTTCAGCAGCCGTAGTGTTTTTCCTAAACGTGTGACTCTGTTCTGTTTTGTAATTCAGTTCAAGTGTAGCGGTTTTTACATTCCCTCTAGAAGTGATATCTTATGATAAGTGTCTTTTTCTGTGTGACTTATTTCACTTAGAATCGTCGTACCTAAATCCACTCATCGTGCTGCTACTAGCCTTATGACGTTGATTTCATGGCTGAGTGATATTCCATTGTACATGAGGACCCCAACTTCTTTATCCATTTTTCTCTTTCCTAGGATATTTAAGGTGTAATGAAGTGGGGGTTCTTGTCAACAGAGCAGCCCTAAACTTTGGGGTGCCTGTGTCTTGCTGATTTTTAGTTTTCCCAATTTATACGCCCATGAGTGGAAGTGCCCTATGCTCTCCAAGCTGTGTTTTTTAGATGTTTCAGAACACACCGTACACTTCTCCAGAGTGGCTGTTGGCAATTTACATCCCACCCATCAGCGTAGCAAGGCTCCCATTTCTCCATGGCCGGTCCTGCATTTCTGGTTTGGACACTTTTTTCCGCATGGCCCTTTTGCCCGCTGGGAAGCGAGACTTCTTTGGAGCGCTGATTGGCCTTTCCAGGTTGCTTGGTTGGCCAAAAAGGGCGTATGCGTTTTTTCCTGAATATATTCAGGAAAAAACGCATACGCCCTTTTTGGCCAAGGGCATCATTGTCCACGTTTTGCCGCTTTTCATGTGCTTTCAAGGCGATTCGAATCTACCTCCTGAAATCTGATTCCTGCAATTCTGCCTTGCTTTCAAAGCCTCTTCGTTGCCTTCCCTTAATATATTTGTGGACGAGAGGTATCATTTAAAACTCTGCAGGTCTGTGAATTGCAGTGCCCCTGAGCTCCATTTTTCAACTCGCTTTTTTGGGACCTGGCCGCAAAAGCGCAGGATTGCTTCAGGCCCTCTTCTGGTTCTGGGGGGCAGGCTGAACTTGTGCTTAATTCTTCTTCCTGATGGGAAAATAGAGTGACCTGTGCCTGTCCCAACACCTAGAGCTAGTCTCTCATTGGTTCCCCCTCTTCCCGTTCATCCTCAGGACAAATTGCAACCTGTACGGAACAGGAGGGTAAAGGTGCTGATTCTCCAAGGAGGGAGATGGCTAGTAAATCGGCTGGAATGGCGAACCCGAGCAAAGGAGATGAGAAATGAGGTGCGTTTTAGAAACCTTTCCCGATCACACGGTGTACCATCTTCTGGGTTTCTCATGCCTGTTTTCGACGTAGGAAGATGCCCTTGAACCTGGAGATTTGGGACCCATGGGATGGGTACCATGCAGTATTACTTGAAAGGATCTGCGTTGGCTCACCCAACCTCACCGAACCTCTCAGCCCCAAGAGTGTCCACCCTGATGTCTCAATCAGCTGTGGGTCTAGATATGGTCAATCCAGGTTGCATCACAGCACCTGAACGAATTTTGTAAGAATTTCTCTCTCTTTCACTGTCTTTGTTTCACGGGTGTTGAAAAGTAATTTATTTTTATAATGGGGTTTAGCTGCTTTTCACGGCTGTGTTTATGCCGCTTTACACCCCCTTGACTCACTTACAGAGAGATATCAATACATAGGTTTGAAGATTCTTACTAGTCAGATATATTCTTGTGCGGTGAATAGGGGGTGTTGAGTCCAGTTCACTGAGCAAGGAATAGGTCTTGTCTCTTACATATTGGGTTTATGGAACGGTATCGGAGCTAATTTGAAACCCTTGTTTTATGCATCACCCCACCTCACCTTTCCCGTTCAGCAGCCATAGTGTGTTTTCTAAACGTGTGACTCTGTTCTGTTTTGTAATTCAGTTCAAGTGTAGCGGTTTTTACATTCCCTCTAGAAGTGATATCTTATGATAAGTGTCTTTTTCTGTGTGACTTATTTCACTTAGAATCGTCGTACCTAAATCCACTCATCGTGCTGCTACTAGCCTTATGACGTTGATTTCATGGCTGAGTGATATTCCATTGTACATGAGGACCCCAACTTCTTTATCCATTTTTCTCTTTCCTAGGATATTTAAGGTGTAATGAAGTGGGGGTTCTTGTCAACAGAGCAGCCCTAAACTTTGGGGTGCCTGTGTCTTGCTGATTTTTAGTTTTCCCAATTTATACGCCCATGAGTGGAAGTGCCCTATGCTCTCCAAGCTGTGTTTTTTAGATGTTTCAGAACACACCATACACTTCTCCAGAGTGGCTGTTGGCAATTTACATCCCACCCATCAGCGTAGCAAGGCTCCCATTTCTCCATGGCCGGTCCTGCATTTCTGGTTTGGACACTTTTTTCCGCATGGCCCTTTTGCCCGCTGGGAAGCGAGACTTCTTTGGAGCGCTGATTGGCCTTTCCAGGTTGCTTGGTTGGCCAAAAAGGGCGTATGCGTTTTTTCCTGAATATATTCAGGAAAAAACGCATACGCCCTTTTTGGCCAAGGGCATCATTGTCCACGTTTTGCCGCTTTTCATGTGCTTTCAAGGCGATTCGAATCTACCTCCTGAAATCTGTTTCCTGCAATTCTGCCTTGCTTTCAAAGCCTCTTCGTTGCCTTCCCTTAATATATTTGTGGACGAGAGGTATCATTTAAAACTCTGCAGGTTTGTGAATTGCAGTGCCCCTGAGCTCCATTTTTCAACTCGCTTTTTTGGGAGCTGGCCACAAAAGCGCAGGATTGCTTCAGGCCCTCTTCTGGTTCTGGGGGGCAGGCTGAGCTTGTGCTTAATTCTTCTTCCTGATGGGAAAATAGAGTGACCTGTGCCTGTCCCAACACCTAGAGCTAGTCTCTCATTGGTTCCCCCTCTTCCCGTTCATCCTCAGGACAAATTGCAACCTGTACGGAACAGGAGGTTAAAGGTGCTGATTCTCCAAGGAGGGAGATGGCTAGTAAATCGGCTGGAATGGCGAACCCGAGCAAAGGAGATGAGAAATGAGGTGCGTTTTAGAAACCTTTCCCGATCACACGGTGTACCATCTTCTGGGTTTCTCATGCCTGTTTTCGACGTAGGAAGATGCCCTTGAACCTGGAGATTTGGGACCCATGGGATGGGTACCATGCAGTATTACTTGAAAGGATCTGCGTTGGCTCACCCAACCTCACCGAACCTCTCAGCCCCAAGAGTGTCCACCCTGATGTCTCAATCAGCTGTGGGTCTAGATATGGTCAATCCAGGTTGCATCACAGCCCCTGAACAAATTTTGGAAGAATTTCTCTCTCTTTCACTGTCTTTGTTTCACGGGTTTTGAAAAGTAATTTATTTTTATAATGGGGTTTAGCTGCTTTTCACGGCTGTGTTTATGCCGCTTTACACCCCCTTGACTCACTTACAGAGAGATATCAATACATAGGTTTGAAGATTCTTACTAGTCAGATATATTCTTGTGCGGTGAATAGGGGGTGTTGAGTCCAGTTCACTGAAAAAGGAATAGGTCTTGTCTCTTACATATTGGGTTTATGGAACGGTATCTGAGCTAATTTGAAACCCTTGTTTTATGCATCACCCCACCTCACCTTTCCCGTTCAGCAGCCGTAGTGTGTTTCCTAAACGTGTGACTCTGTTCTGTTTTGTAATTCAGTTCAAGTGTAGCGGTTTTTACATTCCCTCTAGAAGTGATATCTTATGATAAGTGTCTTTTTCTGTGTGACTTATTTCACTTAGAATCGTCGTACCTAAATCCACTCATCGTGCTGCTACTAGCCTTATGACGTTGATTTCATGGCTGAGTGATATTCCATTGTACATGAGGACCCCAACTTCTTTATCCATTTTTCTCTTTCCTAGGATATTTAAGGTGTAATGAAGTGGGGGTTCTTGTCAACAGAGCAGCCCTAAACTTTGGGGTGCCTGTGTCTTGCTGATTTTTAGTTTTCCCAATTTATACGCCCATGAGTGGAAGTGCCCTATGCTCTCCAAGCTGTGTTTTTTAGATGTTTCAGAACACACCGTACACTTCTCCAGAGTGGCTGTTGGCAATTTACATCCCACCCATCAGCGTAGCAAGGCTCCCATTTCTCCATGGCCGGTCCTGCATTTCTGGTTTGGACACTTTTTTCCGCATGGCCCTTTTGCCCGCTGGGAAGCGAGACTTCTTTGGAGCGCTGATTGGCCTTTCCAGGTTGCTTGGTTGGCCAAAAAGGGCGTATGCGTTTTTTCCTGAATATATTCAGGAAAAAACGCATACGCCCTTTTTGGCCAAGGGCATCATTGTCCACGTTTTGCCGCTTTTCATGTGCTTTCAAGGCGATTCGAATCTACCTCCTGAAATCTGTTTCCTGCAATTCTGCCTTGCTTTCAAAGCCTCTTCGTTGCCTTCCCTTAATATATTTGTGGACGAGAGGTATCATTTAAAACTCTGCAGGTCTGTGAATTGCAGTGCCCCTGAGCTCCATTTTTCAACTCGCTTTTTTGGGACCTGGCCGCAAAAGCGCAGGATTGCTTCAGGCCCTCTTCTGGTTCTGGGGGGCAGGCTGAGCTTGTGCTTAATTCTTCTTCCTGATGGGAAAATAGAGTGACCTGTGCCTGTCCCAACACCTAGAGCTAGTCTCTCATTGGTTCCCCCTCTTCCCGTTCATCCTCAGGACAAATTGCAACCTGTACGGGACAGGAGGGTAAAGGTGCTGATTCTCCAAGGAGGGAGATGGCTAGTAAATCGGCTGGAATGGCGAACCCGAGCAAAGGAGATGAGAAATGAGGTGCGTTTTAGAAACCTTTCCCGATCACACGGTGTACCATCTTCTGGGTTTCTCATGCCTGTTTTCGACGTAGGAAGATGCCCTTGAACCTGGAGATTTGGGACCCATGGGATGGGTACCATGCAGTATTACTTGAAAGGATCTGCGTTGGCTCACCCAACCTCACCGAACCTCTCAGCCCCAAGAGTGTCCACCCTGATGTCTCAATCAGCTGTGGGTCTAGATATGGTCAATCCAGGTTGCATCACAGCACCTGAACGAATTTTGTAAGAATTTCTCTCTCTTTCACTGTCTTTGTTTCACGGGTTTTGAAAAGTAATTTATTTTTATAATGGGGTTTAGCTGCTTTTCACGGCTGTGTTTATGCCGCTTTACACCCCCTTGACTCACTTACAGAGAGATATCAATACATAGGTTTGAAGATTCTTACTAGTCAGATATATTCTTGTGCGGTGAATAGGGGGTGTTGAGTCCAGTTCACTGAGCAAGGAATAGGTCTTGTCTCTTACATATTGGGTTTATGGAACGGTATCGGAGCTAATTTGAAACCCTTGTTTTATGCATCACCCCACCTCACCTTTCCCGTTCAGCAGCCATAGTGTGTTTTCTAAACGTGTGACTCTGTTCTGTTTTGTAATTCAGTTCAAGTGTAGCGGTTTTTACATTCCCTCTAGAAGTGATATCTTATGATAAGTGTCTTTTTCTGTGTGACTTATTTCACTTAGAATCGTCGTACCTAAATCCACTCATCGTGCTGCTACTAGCCTTATGACGTTGATTTCATGGCTGAGTGATATTCCATTGTACATGAGGACCACAACTTCTTTATCCATTTTTCTCTTTCCTAGGATATTTAAGGTGTAATGAAGTGGGGGTTCTTGTCAACAGAGCAGCCCTAAACTTTGGGGTGCCTGTGTCTTGCTGATTTTTAGTTTTCCCAATTTATACGCCCATGAGTGGAAGTGCCCTATGCTCTCCAAGCTGTGTTTTTTAGATGTTTCAGAACACACCGTACACTTCTCCAGAGTGGCTGTTGGCAATTTACATCCCACCCATCAGCGTAGCAAGGCTCCCATTTCTCCATGGCCGGTCCTGCATTTCTGGTTTGGACACTTTTTTCCGCATGGCCCTTTTGCCCGCTGGGAAGCGAGACTTCTTTGGAGCGCTGATTGGCCTTTCCAGGTTGCTTGGTTGGCCAAAAAGGGCGTATGCGTTTTTTCCTGAATATATTCAGGAAAAAACGCATACGCCCTTTTTGGCCAAGGGCATCATTGTCCACGTTTTGCCGCTTTTCATGTGCTTTCAAGGCGATTCGAATCTACCTCCTGAAATCTGTTTCCTGCAATTCTGCCTTGCTTTCAAAGCCTCTTCGTTGCCTTCCCTTAATATATTTGTGGACGAGAGGTATCATTTAAAACTCTGCAGGTTTGTGAATTGCAGTGCCCCTGAGCTCCATTTTTCAACTCGCTTTTTTGGGAGCTGGCCGCAAAAGCGCAGGATTGCTTCAGGCCCTCTTCTGGTTCTGGGGGGCAGGCTGAGCTTGTGCTTAATTCTTCTTCCTGATGGGAAAATAGAGTGACCTGTGCCTGTCCCAACACCTAGAGCTAGTCTCTCATTGGTTCCCCCTCTTCCCGTTCATCCTCAGGACAAATTGCAACCTGTACGGAACAGGAGGTTAAAGGTGCTGATTCTCCAAGGAGGGAGATGGCTAGTAAATCGGCTGGAATGGCGAACCCGAGCAAAGGAGATGAGAAATGAGGTGCGTTTTAGAAACCTTTCCCGATCACACGGTGTACCATCTTCTGGGTTTCTCATGCCTGTTTTCGACGTAGGAAGATGCCCTTGAACCTGGAGATTTGGGACCCATGGGATGGGTACCATGCAGTATTACTTGAAAGGATCTGCGTTGGCTCACCCAACCTCACCGAACCTCTCAGCCCCAAGAGTGTCCACCCTGATGTCTCAATCAGCTGTGGGTCTAGATATGGTCAATCCAGGTTGCATCACAGCCCCTGAACGAATTTTGGAAGAATTTCTCTCTCTTTCACTGTCTTTGTTTCACGGGTTTTGAAAAGTAATTTATTTTTATAATGGGGTTTAGCTGCTTTTCACGGCTGTGTTTATGCCGCTTTACACCCCCTTGACTCACTTACAGAGAGATATCAATACATAGGTTTGAAGATTCTTACTAGTCAGATATATTCTTGTGCGGTGAATAGGGGGTGTTGAGTCCAGTTCACTGAAAAAGGAATAGGTCTTGTCTCTTACATATTGGGTTTATGGAACGGTATCTGAGCTAATTTGAAACCCTTGTTTTATGCATCACCCCACCTCACCTTTCCCGTTCAGCAGCCATAGTGTGTTTTCTAAACGTGTGACTCTGTTCTGTTTTGTAATTCAGTTCAAGTGTAGCGGTTTTTACATTCCCTCTAGAAGTGATATCTTAGGATAAGTGTCTTTTTCTGTGTGACTTATTTCACTTAGAATCGTCGTACCTAAATCCACTCATCGTGCTGCTACTAGCCTTATGACGTTGATTTCATGGCTGAGTGATATTCCATTGTACATGAGGACCCCAACTTCTTTATCCATTTTTCTCTTTCCTAGGATATTTAAGGTGTAATGAAGTGGGGGTTCTTGTCAACAGAGCAGCCCTAAACTTTGGGGTGCCTGTGTCTTGCTGATTTTTAGTTTTCCCAATTTATACGCCCATGAGTGGAAGTGCCCTATGCTCTCCAAGCTGTGTTTTTTAGATGTTTCAGAACACACCGTACACTTCTCCAGAGTGGCTGTTGGCAATTTACATCCCACCCATCAGCGTAGCAAGGCTCCCATTTCTCCATGGCCGGTCCTGCATTTCTGGTTTGGACACTTTTTTCCGCATGGCCCTTTTGCCCGCTGGGAAGCGAGACTTCTTTGGAGCGCTGATTGGCCTTTCCAGGTTGCTTGGTTGGCCAAAAAGGGCGTATGCGTTTTTTCCTGAATATATTCAGGAAAAAACGCATACGCCCTTTTTGGCCAAGGGCATCATTGTCCACGTTTTGCCGCTTTTCATGTGCTTTCAAGGCGATTCGAATCTACCTCCTGAAATCTGTTTCCTGCAATTCTGCCTTGCTTTCAAAGCCTCTTCGTTGCCTTCCCTTAATATATTTGTGGACGAGAGGTATCATTTAAAACTCTGCAGGTTTGTGAATTGCAGTGCCCCTGAGCTCCATTTTTCAACTCGCTTTTTTGGGAGCTGGCCGCAAAAGCGCAGGATTGCTTCAGGCCCTCTTCTGGTTCTGGGGGGCAGGCTGAGCTTGTGCTTAATTCTTCTTCCTGATGGGAAAATAGAGTGACCTGTGCCTGTCCCAACACCTAGAGCTAGTCTCTCATTGGTTCCCCCTCTTCCCGTTCATCCTCAGGACAAATTGCAACCTGTACGGAACAGGAGGTTAAAGGTGCTGATTCTCCAAGGAGGGAGATGGCTAGTAAATCGGCTGGAATGGCGAACCCGAGCAAAGGAGATGAGAAATGAGGTGCGTTTTAGAAACCTTTCCCGATCACACGGTGTACCATCTTCTGGGTTTCTCATGCCTGTTTTCGACGTAGGAAGATGCCCTTGAACCTGGAGATTTGGGACCCATGGGATGGGTACCATGCAGTATTACTTGAAAGGATCTGCGTTGGCTCACCCAACCTCACCGAACCTCTCAGCCCCAAGAGTGTCCACCCTGATGTCTCAATCAGCTGTGGGTCTAGATATGGTCAATCCAGGTTGCATCACAGCCCCTGAACGAATTTTGGAAGAATTTCTCTCTCTTTCACTGTCTTTGTTTCACGGGTTTTGAAAAGTAATTTATTTTTATAATGGGGTTTAGCTGCTTTTCACGGCTGTGTTTATGCCGCTTTACACCCCCTTGACTCACTTACAGAGAGATATCAATACATAGGTTTGAAGATTCTTACTAGTCAGATATATTCTTGTGCGGTGAATAGGGGGTGTTGAGTCCAGTTCACTGAGCAAGGAATAGGTCTTGTCTCTTACATATTGGGTTTATGGAACGGTATCGGAGCTAATTTGAAACCCTTGTTTTATGCATCACCCCACCTCACCTTTCCCGTTCAGCAGCCATAGTGTGTTTTCTAAACGTGTGACTCTGTTCTGTTTTGTAATTCAGTTCAAGTGTAGCGGTTTTTACATTCCCTCTAGAAGTGATATCTTAGGATAAGTGTCTTTTTCTGTGTGACTTATTTCACTTAGAATCGTCGTACCTAAATCCACTCATCGTGCTGCTACTAGCCTTATGACGTTGATTTCATGGCTGAGTGATATTCCATTGTACATGAGGACCCCAACTTCTTTATCCATTTTTCTCTTTCCTAGGATATTTAAGGTGTAATGAAGTGGGGGTTCTTGTCAACAGAGCAGCCCTAAACTTTGGGGTGCCTGTGTCTTGCTGATTTTTAGTTTTCCCAATTTATACGCCCATGAGTGGAAGTGCCCTATGCTCTCCAAGCTGTGTTTTTTAGATGTTTCAGAACACACCGTACACTTCTCCAGAGTGGCTGTTGGCAATTTACATCCCACCCATCAGCGTAGCAAGGCTCCCATTTCTCCATGGCCGGTCCTGCATTTCTGGTTTGGACACTTTTTTCCGCATGGCCCTTTTGCCCGCTGGGAAGCGAGACTTCTTTGGAGCGCTGATTGGCCTTTCCAGGTTGCTTGGTTGGCCAAAAAGGGCGTATGCGTTTTTTCCTGAATATATTCAGGAAAAAACGCATACGCCCTTTTTGGCCAAGGGCATCATTGTCCACGTTTTGCCGCTTTTCATGTGCTTTCAAGGCGATTCGAATCTACCTCCTGAAATCTGTTTCCTGCAATTCTGCCTTGCTTTCAAAGCCTCTTCGTTGCCTTCCCTTAATATATTTGTGGACGAGAGGTATCATTTAAAACTCTGCAGGTTTGTGAATTGCAGTGCCCCTGAGCTCCATTTTTCAACTCGCTTTTTTGGGAGCTGGCCGCAAAAGCGCAGGATTGCTTCAGGCCCTCTTCTGGTTCTGGGGGGCAGGCTGAGCTTGTGCTTAATTCTTCTTCCTGATGGGAAAATAGAGTGACCTGTGCCTGTCCCAACACCTAGAGCTAGTCTCTCATTGGTTCCCCCTCTTCCCGTTCATCCTCAGGACAAATTGCAACCTGTACGGAACAGGAGGTTAAAGGTGCTGATTCTCCAAGGAGGGAGATGGCTAGTAAATCGGCTGGAATGGCGAACCCGAGCAAAGGAGATGAGAAATGAGGTGCGTTTTAGAAACCTTTCCCGATCACACGGTGTACCATCTTCTGGGTTTCTCATGCCTGTTTTCGACGTAGGAAGATGCCCTTGAACCTGGAGATTTGGGACCCATGGGATGGGTACCATGCAGTATTACTTGAAAGGATCTGCGTTGGCTCACCCAACCTCACCGAACCTCTCAGCCCCAAGAGTGTCCACCCTGATGTCTCAATCAGCTGTGGGTCTAGATATGGTCAATCCAGGTTGCATCACAGCCCCTGAACGAATTTTGGAAGAATTTCTCTCTCTTTCACTGTCTTTGTTTCACGGGTTTTGAAAAGTAATTTATTTTTATAATGGGGTTTAGCTGCTTTTCACGGCTGTGTTTATGCCGCTTTACACCCCCTTGACTCACTTACAGAGAGATATCAATACATAGGTTTGAAGATTCTTACTAGTCAGATATATTCTTGTGCGGTGAATAGGGGGTGTTGAGTCCAGTTCACTGAAAAAGGAATAGGTCTTGTCTCTTACATATTGGGTTTATGGAACGGTATCTGAGCTAATTTGAAACCCTTGTTTTATGCATCACCCCACCTCACCTTTCCCGTTCAGCAGCCATAGTGTGTTTTCTAAACGTGTGACTCTGTTCTGTTTTGTAATTCAGTTCAAGTGTAGCGGTTTTTACATTCCCTCTAGAAGTGATATCTTAGGATAAGTGTCTTTTTCTGTGTGACTTATTTCACTTAGAATCGTCGTACCTAAATCCACTCATCGTGCTGCTACTAGCCTTATGACGTTGATTTCATGGCTGAGTGATATTCCATTGTACATGAGGACCCCAACTTCTTTATCCATTTTTCTCTTTCCTAGGATATTTAAGGTGTAATGAAGTGGGGGTTCTTGTCAACAGAGCAGCCCTAAACTTTGGGGTGCCTGTGTCTTGCTGATTTTTAGTTTTCCCAATTTATACGCCCATGAGTGGAAGTGCCCTATGCTCTCCAAGCTGTGTTTTTTAGATGTTTCAGAACACACCGTACACTTCTCCAGAGTGGCTGTTGGCAATTTACATCCCACCCATCAGCGTAGCAAGGCTCCCATTTCTCCATGGCCGGTCCTGCATTTCTGGTTTGGACACTTTTTTCCGCATGGCCCTTTTGCCCGCTGGGAAGCGAGACTTCTTTGGAGCGCTGATTGGCCTTTCCAGGTTGCTTGGTTGGCCAAAAAGGGCGTATGCGTTTTTTCCTGAATATATTCAGGAAAAAACGCATACGCCCTTTTTGGCCAAGGGCATCATTGTCCACGTTTTGCCGCTTTTCATGTGCTTTCAAGGCGATTCGAATCTACCTCCTGAAATCTGTTTCCTGCAATTCTGCCTTGCTTTCAAAGCCTCTTCGTTGCCTTCCCTTAATATATTTGTGGACGAGAGGTATCATTTAAAACTCTGCAGGTTTGTGAATTGCAGTGCCCCTGAGCTCCATTTTTCAACTCGCTTTTTTGGGAGCTGGCCGCAAAAGCGCAGGATTGCTTCAGGCCCTCTTCTGGTTCTGGGGGGCAGGCTGAGCTTGTGCTTAATTCTTCTTCCTGATGGGAAAATAGAGTGACCTGTGCCTGTCCCAACACCTAGAGCTAGTCTCTCATTGGTTCCCCCTCTTCCCGTTCATCCTCAGGACAAATTGCAACCTGTACGGAACAGGAGGTTAAAGGTGCTGATTCTCCAAGGAGGGAGATGGCTAGTAAATCGGCTGGAATGGCGAACCCGAGCAAAGGAGATGAGAAATGAGGTGCGTTTTAGAAACCTTTCCCGATCACACGGTGTACCATCTTCTGGGTTTCTCATGCCTGTTTTCGACGTAGGAAGATGCCCTTGAACCTGGAGATTTGGGACCCATGGGATGGGTACCATGCAGTATTACTTGAAAGGATCTGCGTTGGCTCACCCAACCTCACCGAACCTCTCAGCCCCAAGAGTGTCCACCCTGATGTCTCAATCAGCTGTGGGTCTAGATATGGTCAATCCAGGTTGCATCACAGCCCCTGAACGAATTTTGGAAGAATTTCTCTCTCTTTCACTGTCTTTGTTTCACGGGTTTTGAAAAGTAATTTATTTTTATAATGGGGTTTAGCTGCTTTTCACGGCTGTGTTTATGCCGCTTTACACCCCCTTGACTCACTTACAGAGAGATATCAATACATAGGTTTGAAGATTCTTACTAGTCAGATATATTCTTGTGCGGTGAATAGGGGGTGTTGAGTCCAGTTCACTGAAAAAGGAATAGGTCTTGTCTCTTACATATTGGGTTTATGGAACGGTATCTGAGCTAATTTGAAACCCTTGTTTTATGCATCACCCCACCTCACCTTTCCCGTTCAGCAGCCATAGTGTGTTTTCTAAACGTGTGACTCTGTTCTGTTTTGTAATTCAGTTCAAGTGTAGCGGTTTTTACATTCCCTCTAGAAGTGATATCTTATGATAAGTGTCTTTTTCTGTGTGACTTATTTCACTTAGAATCGTCGTACCTAAATCCACTCATCGTGCTGCTACTAGCCTTATGACGTTGATTTCATGGCTGAGTGATATTCCATTGTACATGAGGACCCCAACTTCTTTATCCATTTTTCTCTTTCCTAGGATATTTAAGGTGTAATGAAGTGGGGGTTCTTGTCAACAGAGCAGCCCTAAACTTTGGGGTGCCTGTGTCTTGCTGATTTTTAGTTTTCCCAATTTATACGCCCATGAGTGGAAGTGCCCTATGCTCTCCAAGCTGTGTTTTTTAGATGTTTCAGAACACACCGTACACTTCTCCAGAGTGGCTGTTGGCAATTTACATCCCACCCATCAGCGTAGCAAGGCTCCCATTTCTCCATGGCCGGTCCTGCATTTCTGGTTTGGACACTTTTTTCCGCATGGCCCTTTTGCCCGCTGGGAAGCGAGACTTCTTTGGAGCGCTGATTGGCCTTTCCAGGTTGCTTGGTTGGCCAAAAAGGGCGTATGCGTTTTTTCCTGAATATATTCAGGAAAAAACGCATACGCCCTTTTTGGCCAAGGGCATCATTGTCCACGTTTTGCCGCTTTTCATGTGCTTTCAAGGCGATTCGAATCTACCTCCTGAAATCTGTTTCCTGCAATTCTGCCTTGCTTTCAAAGCCTCTTCGTTGCCTTCCCTTAATATATTTGTGGACGAGAGGTATCATTTAAAACTCTGCAGGTTTGTGAATTGCAGTGCCCCTGAGCTCCATTTTTCAACTCGCTTTTTTGGGAGCTGGCCGCAAAAGCGCAGGATTGCTTCAGGCCCTCTTCTGGTTCTGGGGGGCAGGCTGAGCTTGTGCTTAATTCTTCTTCCTGATGGGAAAATAGAGTGACCTGTGCCTGTCCCAACACCTAGAGCTAGTCTCTCATTGGTTCCCCCTCTTCCCGTTCATCCTCAGGACAAATTGCAACCTGTACGGAACAGGAGGTTAAAGGTGCTGATTCTCCAAGGAGGGAGATGGCTAGTAAATCGGCTGGAATGGCGAACCCGAGCAAAGGAGATGAGAAATGAGGTGCGTTTTAGAAACCTTTCCCGATCACACGGTGTACCATCTTCTGGGTTTCTCATGCCTGTTTTCGACGTAGGAAGATGCCCTTGAACCTGGAGATTTGGGACCCATGGGATGGGTACCATGCAGTATTACTTGAAAGGATCTGCGTTGGCTCACCCAACCTCACCGAACCTCTCAGCCCCAAGAGTGTCCACCCTGATGTCTCAATCAGCTGAGGGTCTAGATATGGTCAATCCAGGTTGCATCACAGCCCCTGAACGAATTTTGGAAGAATTTCTCTCTCTTTCACTGTCTTTGTTTCACGGGTTTTGAAAAGTAATTTATTTTTATAATGGGGTTTAGCTGCTTTTCACGGCTGTGTTTATGCCGCTTTACACCCCCTTGACTCACTTACAGAGAGATATCAATACATAGGTTTGAAGATTCTTACTAGTCAGATATATTCTTGTGCGGTGAATAGGGGGTGTTGAGTCCAGTTCACTGAAAAAGGAATAGGTCTTGTCTCTTACATATTGGGTTTATGGAACGGTATCTGAGCTAATTTGAAACCCTTGTTTTATGCATCACCCCACCTCACCTTTCCCGTTCAGCAGCCATAGTGTGTTTTCTAAACGTGTGACTCTGTTCTGTTTTGTAATTCAGTTCAAGTGTAGCGGTTTTTACATTCCCTCTAGAAGTGATATCTTAGGATAAGTGTCTTTTTCTGTGTGACTTATTTCACTTAGAATCGTCGTACCTAAATCCACTCATCGTGCTGCTACTAGCCTTATGACGTTGATTTCATGGCTGAGTGATATTCCATTGTACATGAGGACCCCAACTTCTTTATCCATTTTTCTCTTTCCTAGGATATTTAAGGTGTAATGAAGTGGGGGTTCTTGTCAACAGAGCAGCCCTAAACTTTGGGGTGCCTGTGTCTTGCTGATTTTTAGTTTTCCCAATTTATACGCCCATGAGTGGAAGTGCCCTATGCTCTCCAAGCTGTGTTTTTTAGATGTTTCAGAACACACCGTACACTTCTCCAGAGTGGCTGTTGGCAATTTACATCCCACCCATCAGCGTAGCAAGGCTCCCATTTCTCCATGGCCGGTCCTGCATTTCTGGTTTGGACACTTTTTTCCGCATGGCCCTTTTGCCCGCTGGGAAGCGAGACTTCTTTGGAGCGCTGATTGGCCTTTCCAGGTTGCTTGGTTGGCCAAAAAGGGCGTATGCGTTTTTTCCTGAATATATTCAGGAAAAAACGCATACGCCCTTTTTGGCCAAGGGCATCATTGTCCACGTTTTGCCGCTTTTCATGTGCTTTCAAGGCGATTCGAATCTACCTCCTGAAATCTGTTTCCTGCAATTCTGCCTTGCTTTCAAAGCCTCTTCGTTGCCTTCCCTTAATATATTTGTGGACGAGAGGTATCATTTAAAACTCTGCAGGTTTGTGAATTGCAGTGCCCCTGAGCTCCATTTTTCAACTCGCTTTTTTGGGAGCTGGCCGCAAAAGCGCAGGATTGCTTCAGGCCCTCTTCTGGTTCTGGGGGGCAGGCTGAGCTTGTGCTTAATTCTTCTTCCTGATGGGAAAATAGAGTGACCTGTGCCTGTCCCAACACCTAGAGCTAGTCTCTCATTGGTTCCCCCTCTTCCCGTTCATCCTCAGGACAAATTGCAACCTGTACGGAACAGGAGGTTAAAGGTGCTGATTCTCCAAGGAGGGAGATGGCTAGTAAATCGGCTGGAATGGCGAACCCGAGCAAAGGAGATGAGAAATGAGGTGCGTTTTAGAAACCTTTCCCGATCACACGGTGTACCATCTTCTGGGTTTCTCATGACTGTTTTCGACGTAGGAAGATGCCCTTGAACCTGGAGATTTGGGACCCATGGGATGGGTACCATGCAGTATTACTTGAAAGGATCTGCGTTGGCTCACCCAACCTCACCGAACCTCTCAGCCCCAAGAGTGTCCACCCTGATGTCTCAATCAGCTGTGGGTCTAGATATGGTCAATCCAGGTTGCATCACAGCCCCTGAACGAATTTTGGAAGAATTTCTCTCTCTTTCACTGTCTTTGTTTCATGGGTTTTGAAAAGTAATTTATTTTTATAATGGGGTTTAGCTGCTTTTCACGGCTGTGTTTATGCCGCTTTACACCCCCTTGACTCACTTACAGAGAGATATCAATACATAGGTTTGAAGATTCTTACTAGTCAGATATATTCTTGTGCGGTGAATAGGGGGTGTTGAGTCCAGTTCACTGAAAAAGGAATAGGTCTTGTCTCTTACATATTGGGTTTATGGAACGGTATCTGAGCTAATTTGAAACCCTTGTTTTATGCATCACCCCACCTCACCTTTCCCGTTCAGCAGCCATAGTGTGTTTTCTAAACGTGTGACTCTGTTCTGTTTTGTAATTCAGTTCAAGTGTAGCGGTTTTTACATTCCCTCTAGAAGTGATATCTTATGATAAGTGTCTTTTTCTGTGTGACTTATTTCACTTAGAATCGTCGTACCTAAATCCACTCATCGTGCTGCTACTAGCCTTATGACGTTGATTTCATGGCTGAGTGATATTCCATTGTACATGAGGACCCCAACTTCTTTATCCATTTTTCTCTTTCCTAGGATATTTAAGGTGTAATGAAGTGGGGGTTCTTGTCAACAGAGCAGCCCTAAACTTTGGGGTGCCTGTGTCTTGCTGATTTTTAGTTTTCCCAATTTATACGCCCATGAGTGGAAGTGCCCTATGCTCTCCAAGCTGTGTTTTTTAGATGTTTCAGAACACACCGTACACTTCTCCAGAGTGGCTGTTGGCAATTTACATCCCACCCATCAGCGTAGCAAGGCTCCCATTTCTCCATGGCCGGTCCTGCATTTCTGGTTTGGACACTTTTTTCCGCATGGCCCTTTTGCCCGCTGGGAAGCGAGACTTCTTTGGAGCGCTGATTGGCCTTTCCAGGTTGCTTGGTTGGCCAAAAAGGGCGTATGCGTTTTTTCCTGAATATATTCAGGAAAAAACGCATACGCCCTTTTTGGCCAAGGGCATCATTGTCCACGTTTTGCCGCTTTTCATGTGCTTTCAAGGCGATTCGAATCTACCTCCTGAAATCTGTTTCCTGCAATTCTGCCTTGCTTTCAAAGCCTCTTCGTTGCCTTCCCTTAATATATTTGTGGACGAGAGGTATCATTTAAAACTCTGCAGGTTTGTGAATTGCAGTGCCCCTGAGCTCCATTTTTCAACTCGCTTTTTTGGGAGCTGGCCACAAAAGCGCAGGATTGCTTCAGGCCCTCTTCTGGTTCTGGGGGGCAGGCTGAGCTTGTGCTTAATTCTTCTTCCTGATGGGAAAATAGAGTGACCTGTGCCTGTCCCAACACCTAGAGCTAGTCTCTCATTGGTTCCCCCTCTTCCCGTTCATCCTCAGGACAAATTGCAATCTGTAAGGAACAGGAGGTTAAAGGTGCTGATTCTCCAAGGAGGGAGATGGCTAGTAAATCGGCTGGAATGGCGAACCCGAGCAAAGGAGATGAGAAATGAGGTGCGTTTTAGAAACCTTTCCCGATCACACGGTGTACCATCTTCTGGGTTTCTCATGCCTGTTTTCGACGTAGGAAGATGCCCTTGAACCTGGAGATTTGGGACCCATGGGATGGGTACCATGCAGTATTACTTGAAAGGGTCTGCGTTGGCTCACCCAACCTCACCGAACCTCTCAGCCCCAAGAGTGTCCACCCTGATGTCTCAATCAGCTGTGGGTCTAGATATGGTCAATCCAGGTTGCATCACAGCCCCTGAACGAATTTTGTAAGAATTTCTCTCTCTTTCACTGTCTTTGTTTCACGGGTTTTGAAAAGTAATTTATTTTTATAATGGGGTTTAGCTGCTTTTCACGGCTGTGTTTATGACGCTTTACACCCCCTTGACTCACTTACAGAGAGATATCAATACATAGGTTTGAAGATTCTTACTAGTCAGATATATTCTTGTGCGGTGAATAGGGGGTGTTGAGTCCAGTTCACTGAGCAAGGAATAGGTCTTGTCTCTTACATATTGGGTTTATGGAACGGTATCAGAGCTAATTTGAAACCCTTGTTTTATGCATCACCCCACCTCACCTTTCCCGTTCAGCAGCCATAGTGTGTTTTCTAAACGTGTGACTCTGTTCTGTTTTGTAATTCAGTTCAAGTGTAGCGGTTTTTACATTCCCTCTAGAAGTGATATCTTATGATAAGTGTCTTTTTCTGTGTGACTTATTTCACTTAGAATCGTCGTACCTAAATCCACTCATCGTGCTGCTACTAGCCTTATGACGTTGATTTCATGGCTGAGTGATATTCCATTGTACATGAGGACCCCAACTTCTTTATCCATTTTTCTCTTTCCTAGGATATTTAAGGTGTAATGAAGTGGGGGTTCTTGTCAACAGAGCAGCCCTAAACTTTGGGGTGCCTGTGTCTTGCTGATTTTTAGTTTTCCCAATTTATACGCCCATGAGTGGAAGTGCCCTATGCTCTCCAAGCTGTGTTTTTTAGATGTTTCAGAACACACCGTACACTTCTCCAGAGTGGCTGTTGGCAATTTACATCCCACCCATCAGCGTAGCAAGGCTCCCATTTCTCCATGGCCGGTCCTGCATTTCTGGTTTGGACACTTTTTTCCGCATGGCCCTTTTGCCCGCTGGGAAGCGAGACTTCTTTGGAGCGCTGATTGGCCTTTCCAGGTTGCTTGGTTGGCCAAAAAGGGCGTATGCGTTTTTTCCTGAATATATTCAGGAAAAAACGCATACGCCCTTTTTGGCCAAGGGCATCATTGTCCACGTTTTGCCGCTTTTCATGTGCTTTCAAGGCGATTCGAATCTACCTCCTGAAATCTGTTTCCTGCAATTCTGCCTTGCTTTCAAAGCCTCTTCGTTGCCTTCCCTTAATATATTTGTGGACGAGAGGTATCATTTAAAACTCTGCAGGTTTGTGAATTGCAGTGCCCCTGAGCTCCATTTTTCAACTCGCTTTTTTGGGAGCTGGCCGCAAAAGCGCAGGATTGCTTCAGGCCCTCTTCTGGTTCTGGGGGGCAGGCTGAGCTTGTGCTTAATTCTTCTTCCTGATGGGAAAATAGAGTGACCTGTGCCTGTCCCAACACCTAGAGCTAGTCTCTCATTGGTTCCCCCTCTTCCCGTTCATCCTCAGGACAAATTGCAACCTGTACGGAACAGGAGGTTAAAGGTGCTGATTCTCCAAGGAGGGAGATGGCTAGTAAATCGGCTGGAATGGCGAACCCGAGCAAAGGAGATGAGAAATGAGGTGCGTTTTAGAAACCTTTCCCGATCACACGGTGTACCATCTTCTGGGTTTCTCATGCCTGTTTTTGACGTAGGAAGATGCCCTTGAACCTGGAGATTTGGGACCCATGGGATGGGTACCATGCAGTATTACTTGAAAGGGTCTGCGTTGGCTCACCCAACCTCACCGAACCTCTCAGCCCCAAGAGTGTCCACCCTTATGTCTCAATCAGCTGTGGGTCTAGATATGGTCAATCCAGGTTGCATCACAGACCCTGAACGAATTTTGTAAGAATTTCTCTCTCTTTCACTGTCTTTGTTTCACGGGTTTTGAAAAGTAATTTATTTTTATAATGGGGTTTAGCTGCTTTTCACGGCTGTGTTTATGCCGCTTTACACCCCCTTGACTCACTTACAGAGAGATATCAATACATAGGTTTGAAGATTCTTACTAGTCAGATATATTCCTGTGCGGTGAATAGGGGGTGTTGAGTCCAGTTCACTGAGCAAGGAATAGGTCTTGTCTCTTACATATTGGGTTTATGGAACGGTATCTGAGCTAATTTGAAACCCTTGTTTTATGCATCACCCCACCTCACCTTTCCCGTTCAGCAGCCGTAGTGTGTTTCCTAAACGTGTGACTCTGTTCTGTTTTGTAATTCAGTTCAAGTGTAGCGGTTTTTACATTCCCTCTAGAAGTGATATCTTATGATAAGTGTCTTTTTCTGTGTGACTTATTTCACTTAGAATCGTCGTACCTAAATCCACTCATCGTGCTGCTACTAGCCTTATGACGTTGATTTCATGGCTGAGTGATATTCCATTGTACATGAGGACCACAACTTCTTTATCCGTTTTTCTCTTTCCTAGGATAATTAAGGTGTAATGAAGTGGGGGTTCTTGTCAACAGAGCAGCCCTAAACTTTGGGGTGCCTGTGTCTTGCTGATTTTTAGTTTTCCCAATTTATACGCCCATGAGTGGAAGTGCCCTATGCTCTCCAAGCTGTGTTTTTTAGATGTTTCAGAACACACCGTACACTTCTCCAGAGTGGCTGTTGGCAATTTACATCCCACCCATCAGCGTAGCAAGGTTCCCATTTCTCCATGGCCGGTCCTGCATTTCTGGTTTGGAAACTTTTTTCCGCATGGCCCTTTTGCCCGCTGGGAAGCGAGACTTCTTTGGAGCGCTGATTGGCCTTTCCAGGTTGCTTGGTTGGCCAAAAAGGGCGTATGCGTTTTTTCCTGAATATATTCAGGAAAAAACGCATACGCCCTTTTTGGCCAAGGGCATCATTGTCCACGTTTTGCCGCTTTTCATGTGCTTTCAAGGCGATTCGAATCTACCTCCTGAAATCTGTTTCCTGCAATTCTGCCTTGCTTTCGAAGCCTCTTCGTTGCCTTCCCTTAATATATTTGTGGACGAGAGGTATCATGTAAAACTCTGCAGGTTTGTGAATTGCAGTGCCCCTGAGCTCCATTTTTCAACTCGCTTTTTTGGGAGCTGGCCGCAAAAGCGCAGGATTGCTTCAGGCCCTCTTCTGGTTCTGGGGGCCAGGCTGAGCTTGTGCTTAATTCTTCTTCCTGATGGGAAAATAGAGTGACCTGTGCCTGTCCCAACACCTAGAGCTAGTCTCTCATTGGTTCCCCCTCTTCCCGTTCATCCTCAGGACAAATTGCAACCTGTACGGAACAGGAGGTTAAAGGTGCTGATTCTCCAAGGAGGGAGATGGCTAGTAAATCGGCTGGAATGGCGAACCCGAGCAAAGGAGATGAGAAATGAGGTGCGTTTTAGAAACCTTTCCCGATCACACGGTGTACCATCTTCTGGGTTTCTCATGCCTGTTTTCGACGTAGGAAGATGCCCTTGAACCTGGAGATTTGGGACCCATGGGATGGGTACCATGCAGTATTACTTGAAAGGATCTGCGTTGGCTCACCCAACCTCACCGAACCTCTCAGCCCCAAGAGTGTCCACCCTGATGTCTCAATCAGCTGTGGGTCTAGATATGGTCAATCCAGGTTGCATCACAGCCCCTGAACGAATTTTGGAAGAATTTCTCTCTCTTTCACTGTCTTTGTTTCACGGGTTTTGAAAAGTAATTTATTTTTATAATGGGGTTTAGCTGCTTTTCACGGCTGTGTTTATGCTGCTTTACACCCCCTTGACTCACTTACAGAGAGATATCAATACATAGGTTTGAAGATTCTTACTAGTCAGATATATTCTTGTGCGGTGAATAGGGGGTGTTGAGTCCAGTTCACTGAAAAAGGAATAGGTCTTGTCTCTTACATATTGGGTTTATGGAACGGTATCTGAGCTAATTTGAAACCCTTGTTTTATGCATCACCCCACCTCACCTTTCCAGTTCAGCAGCCATAGTGTGTTTTCTAAACGTGTGACTCTGTTCTGTTTTGTAATTCAGTTCAAGTGTAGCGGTTTTTACATTCCCTCTAGAAGTGATATCTTATGATAAGTGTCTTTTTCTGTGTGACTTATTTCACTTAGAATCGTCGTACCTAAATCCACTCATCGTGCTGCTACTAGCCTTATGACGTTGATTTCATGGCTGAGTGATATTCCATTGTACATGAGGACCCCAACTTCTTTATCCATTTTTCTCTTTCCTAGGATATTTAAGGTGTAATGAAGTGGGGGTTCTTGTCAACAGAGCAGCCCTAAACTTTGGGGTGCCTGTGTCTTGCTGATTTTTAGTTTTCCCAATTTATACGCCCATGAGTGGAAGTGCCCTATGCTCTCCAAGCTGTGTTTTTTAGATGTTTCAGAACACACCGTACACTTCTCCAGAGTGGCTGTTGGCAATTTACATCCCACCCATCAGCGTAGCAAGGCTCCCATTTCTCCATGGCCGGTCCTGCATTTCTGGTTTGGACACTTTTTTCCGCATGGCCCTTTTGCCCGCTGGGAAGCGAGACTTCTTTGGAGCGCTGATTGGCCTTTCCAGGTTGCTTGGTTGGCCAAAAAGGGCGTATGCGTTTTTTCCTGAATATATTCAGGAAAAAACGCATACGCCCTTTTTGGCCAAGGGCATCATTGTCCACGTTTTGCCGCTTTTCATGTGCTTTCAAGGCGATTCGAATCTACCTCCTGAAATCTGTTTCCTGCAATTCTGCCTTGCTTTCAAAGCCTCTTCGTTGCCTTCCCTTAATATATTTGTGGACGAGAGGTATCATTTAAAACTCTGCAGGTTTGTGAATTGCAGTGCCCCTGAGCTCCATTTTTCAACTCGCTTTTTTGGGAGCTGGCCGCAAAAGCGCAGGATTGCTTCAGGCCCTCTTCTGGTTCTGGGGGGCAGGCTGAGCTTGTGCTTAATTCTTCTTCCTGATGGGAAAATAGAGTGACCTGTGCCTGTCCCAACACCTAGAGCTAGTCTCTCATTGGTTCCCCCTCTTCCCGTTCATCCTCAGGACAAATTGCAACCTGTACGGAACAGGAGGTTAAAGGTGCTGATTCTCCAAGGAGGGAGATGGCTAGTAAATCGGCTGGAATGGCGAACCTGAGCAAAGGAGATGAGAAATGAGGTGCGTTTTAGAAACCTTTCCCGATCACACGGTGTACCATCTTCTGGGTTTCTCATGCCTGTTTTCGACGTAGGAAGATGCCCTTGAACCTGGAGATTTGGGACCCATGGGATGGGTACCATGCAGTATTACTTGAAAGGGTCTGCGTTGGCTCACCCAACCTCACCGAACCTCTCAGCCCCAAGAGTGTCCACCCTTATGTCTCAATCAGCTGTGGGTCTAGATATGGTCAATCCAGGTTGCATCAGAGCCCCTGAACGAATTTTGTAAGAATTTCTCTCTCTTTCACTGTCTTTGTTTCACGGGTTTTGAAAAGTAATTTATTTTTATAATGGGGTTTAGCTGCTTTTCACGGCTGTTTTTATGCCGCTTTACACCCCCTTGACTCACTTACAGAGAGATATCAATACATAGGTTTGAAGATTCTTACTAGTCAGATATATTCTTGTGCGGTGGATAGGGGGTGTTGAGTCCAGTTCACTGAGCAAGGAATAGGTCTTGTCTCTTACATATTGGGTTTATGGAACGGTATCTGAGCTAATTTGAAACCCTTGTTTTATGCATCACCCCACCTCACCTTTCCCGTTCAGCAGCCGTAGTGTGTTTCCTAAACGTGTGACTCTGTTCTGTTTTGTAATTCAGTTCAAGTGTAGCGGTTTTTACATTCCCTCTAGAAGTGATATCTTATGATAAGTGTCTTTTTCTGTGTGACTTATTTCACTTAGAATCGTCGTACCTAAATCCACTCATCGTGCTGCTACTAGCCTTATGACGTTGATTTCATGGCTGAGTGATATTCCATTGTACATGAGGACCCCAACTTCTTTATCCATTTTTCTCTTTCCTAGGATATTTAAGGTGTAATGAAGTGGGGGTTCTTGTCAACAGAGCAGCCCTAAACTTTGGGGTGCCTGTGTCTTGCTGATTTTTAGTTTTCCCAATTTATACGCCCATGAGTGGAAGTGCCCTATGCTCTCCAAGCTGTGTTTTTTAGATGTTTCAGAACACACCGTACACTTCTCCAGAGTGGCTGTTGGCAATTTACATCCCACCCATCAGCGTAGCAAGGCTCCCATTTCTCCATGGCCGGTCCTGCATTTCTGGTTTGGACACTTTTTTCCGCATGGCCCTTTTGCACGCTGGGAAGCGAGACTTCTTTGGAGCGCTGATTGGCCTTTCCAGGTTGCTTGGTTGGCCAAAAAGGGCGTATGCGTTTTTTCCTGAATATATTCAGGAAAAAACGCATATGCCCTTTTTGGCCAAGGGCATCATTGTCCACGTTTTGCCGCTTTTCATGTGCTTTCAAGGCGATTCGAATCTACCTCCTGAAATCTGTTTCCTGCAATTCTGCCTTGCTTTCAAAGCCTCTTCGTTGCCTTCCCTTAATATATTTGTGGACGAGAGGTATCATTTAAAACTCTGCAGGTTTGTGAATTGCAGTGCCCCTGAGCTCCATTTTTCAACTCGCTTTTTTGGGAGCTGGCCGCAAAAGCGCAGGATTGCTTCAGGCCCTCTTCTGGTTCTGGGGGGCAGGCTGAGCTTGTGCTTAATTCTTCTTCCTGATGGGAAAATAGAGTGACCTGTGCCTGTCCCAACCCCTGGAGCTAGTCTCTCATTGGTTCCCCCTCTTCCCGTTCATCCTCAGGACAAATTGCAACCTGTACGGAACAGGAGGTTAAAGGTGCTGATTCTCCAAGGAGGGAGATGGCTAGTAAATCGGCTGGAATGGCGAACCCGAGCAAAGGAGATGAGAAATGAGGTGCGTTTTAGAAACCTTTCCTGATCACACGGTGTACAATCTTCTGGGTTTCTCATGCCTTTTTTCGACGTAGGAAGATGCCCTTGAACCTGGAGATTTGGGACCCATGGGATGGGTACCATGCAGTATTACTTGAAAGGGTCTGCGTTGGCTCACCCAACCTCACCGAACCTCTCAGCCCCAAGAGTGTCCACCCTTATGTCTCAATCAGCTGTGGGTCTAGATATGGTCAATCCAGGTTGCATCAGAGCCCCTGAACGAATTTTGTAAGAATTTCTCTCTCTTTCACTGTCTTTGTTTCACGGGTTTTGAAAAGTAATTTATTTTTATAATGGGGTTTAGCTGCTTTTCACGGCTGTGTTTATGCCGCTTTACACCCCCTTGACTCACTTACAGAGAGATATCAATACATAGGTTTGAAGATTCTTACTAGTCAGATATATTCTTGTGCGGTGAATAGGGGGTGTTGAGTCCAGTTCACTGAAAAAGGGATAGGTCTTGTCTCTTACATATTGGGTTTATGGAACGGTATCTGAGCTAATTTGAAACCCTTGTTTTATGCATCACCCCACCTCACCTTTCCCGTTCAGCAGCCGTAGTGTGTTTCCTAAACGTGTGACTCTGTTCTGTTTTGTAATTCAGTTCAAGTGTAGCGGTTTTTACATTCCCTCTAGAAGTGATATCTTATGATAAGTGTCTTTTTCTGTGTGACTTATTTCACTTAGAATCGTCGTACCTAAATCCACTCATCGTGCTGCTACTAGCCTTATGACGTTGATTTCATGGCTGAGTGATATTCCATTGTACATGAGGACCCCAACTTCTTTATCCATTTTTCTCTTTCCTAGGATATTTCAGGTGTAATGAAGTGGGGGTTCTTGTCAACAGAGCAGCCCTAAACTTTGGGGTGCCTGTGTCTTGCTGATTTTTAGTTTTCCCAATTTATACGGCCATGAGTGGAAGTGCCCTATGCTCTCCAAGCTGTGTTTTTTAGATGTTTCAGAACACACCGTACACTTCTCCAGAGTGGCTGTTGGCAATTTACATCCCACCCATCAGCGTAGCAAGGCTCCCATTTCTCCATGGCCGGTCCTGCATTTCTGGTTTGGACACTTTTTTCCGCATGGCCCTTTTGCCCGCTGGGAAGCGAGACTTCTTTGGAGCGCTGATTGGCCTTTCCAGGTTGCTTGGTTGGCCAAAAAGGGCGTATGCGTTTTTTCCTGAATATATTCAGGAAAAAACGCATACGCCCTTTTTGGCCAAGGGCATCATTGTCCACGTTTTGCCGCTTTTCATGTGCTTTCAAGGCGATTCGAATCTACCTCCTGAAATCTGTTTCCTGCAATTCTGCCTTGCTTTCAAAGCCTCTTCGTTGCCTTCCCTTAATATATTTGTGGACGAGAGGTATCATTTAAAACTCTGCAGGTTTGTGAATTGCAGTGCCCCTGAGCTCCATTTTTCAACTCGCTTTTTTGGGAGCTGGCTGCAAAAGCGCAGGATTGCTTCAGGCCCTCTTCTGGTTCTGGGGGGCAGGCTGAGCTTGTGCTTAATTCTTCTTCCTGATGGGAAAATAGAGTGACCTGTGCCTGTCCCAACACCTAGAGCTAGTCTCTCATTGGTTCCCCTTCTTCCCGTTCATCCTCAGGACAAATTGCAACCTGTACGGAACAGGAGGTTAAAGGTGCTGATTCTCCAAGGAGGGAGATGGCTAGTAAATCGGCTGGAATGGCGAACCCGAGCAAAGGAGATGAGAAATGAGGTGCGTTTTAGAAACCTTTCCCGATCACACGGTGTACCATCTTCTGGGTTTCTCATGCCTGTTTTCGACGTAGGAAGATGCCCTTGAACCTGGAGATTTGGGACCCATGGGATGGGTACCATGCAGTATTACTTGAAAGGGTCTGCGTTGGCTCACCCAACCTCACCGAACCTCTCAGCTCCAAGAGTGTCCACCCTTATGTCTCAATCAGCTGTGGGTCTAGATATGGTCAATCCAGGTTGCATCACAGCCCCTGAACGAATTTTGTAAGAATTTCTCTCTCTTTCACTGTCTTTGTTTCACGGGTTTTGAAAAGTAATTTATTTTTATAATGGGGTTTAGCTGCTTTTCACGGCTGTGTTTATGCCGCTTTACACCCCCTTGACTAACTTACAGAGAGATATCAATACATAGGTTTGAAGATTCTTACTAGTCAGATATATTCTTGTGCGGTGAATAGGGGGTGTTGAGTCCAGTTCACTGAGCAAGGAATAGGTCTTGTCTCTTACATATTGGGTTTATGGAACGGTATCTGAGCTAATTTGAAACCCTTGTTTTATGCATCACCCCACCTCACCTTTCCCGTTCAGCAGCCGTAGTGTGTTTCCTAAACGTGTGACTCTGTTCTGTTTTGTAATTCAGTTCAAGTGTAGCGGTTTTTACATTCCCTCTAGAAGTGATATCTTATGATAAGTGTCTTTTTCTGTGTGACTTATTTCACTTAGAATCGTCGTACCTAAATCCAATCATCGTGCTGCTACTAGCCTTATGACGTTGATTTCATGGCTGAGTGATATTCCATTGTACATGAGGACCCCAACTTCTTTATCCATTTTTCTCTTTCCTAGGATATTTAAGGTGTAATGAAGTGGGCGTTCTTGTCAACAGAGCAGCCCTAAACTTTGGGGTGCCTGTGTCTTGCTGATGTTTAGTTTTCCCAATTTATACGGCCATGAGTGGAAGTGCCCTATGCTCTCCAAGCTGTGTTTTTTAGATGTTTCAGAACACACCGTACACTTCTCCAGAGTGGCTGTTGGCAATTTACATCCCACCCATCAGCGTAGCAAGGCTCCCATTTCTCCATGGCCGGTCCTGCATTTCTGGTTTGGACACTTTTTTCCGCATGGCCCTTTTGCCCGCTGGGAAGCGAGACTTCTTTGGAGCGCTGATTGGCCTTTCCAGGTTGCTTGGTTGGCCAAAAAGGGCGTATGCGTTTTTTCCTGAATATATTCAGGAAAAAACGCATACGCCCTTTTTGGCCAAGGGCATCATTGTCCACGTTTTGCTGCTTTTCATGTGCTTTCAAGGCGATTCGAATCTACCTCCTGAAATCTGTTTCCTGCAATTCTGCCTTGCTTTCAAAGCCTCTTCGTTGCCTTCCCTTAATATATTTGTGGACGAGAGGTATCATTTAAAACTCTGCAGGTTTGTGAATTGCAGTGCCCCTGAGCTCCATTTTTCAACTCGCTTTTTTGGGAGCTGGCTGCAAAAGCGCAGGATTGCTTCAGGCCCTCTTCTGGTTCTGGGGGGCAGGCTGAGCTTGTGCTTAATTCTTCTTCCTGATGGGAAAATAGAGTGACCTGTGCCTGTCCCAACACCTAGAGCTAGTCTCTCATTGGTTCCCCTTCTTCCCGTTCATCCTCAGGACAAATTGCAACCTGTACGGAACAGGAGGTTAAAGGTGCTGATTCTCCAAGGAGGGAGATGGCTAGTAAATCGGCTGGAATGGCGAACCCGAGCAAAGGAGATGAGAAATGAGGTGCGTTTTAGAAACCTTTCCCGATCACACGGTGTACCATCTTCTGGGTTTCTCATGCCTGTTTTCGACGTAGGAAGATGCCCTTGAACCTGGAGATTTGGGACCCATGGGATGGGTACCATGCAGTATTACTTGAAAGGGTCTGCGTTGGCTCACCCAACCTCACCGAACCTCTCAGCTCCAAGAGTGTCCACCCTTATGTCTCAATCAGCTGTGGGTCTAGATATGGTCAATCCAGGTTGCATCACAGCCCCTGAACGAATTTTGTAAGAATTTCTCTCTCTTTCACTGTCTTTGTTTCACGGGTTTTGAAAAGTAATTTATTTTTATAATGGGGTTTAGCTGCTTTTCACGGCTGTGTTTATGCCGCTTTACACCCCCTTGACTAACTTACAGAGAGATATCAATACATAGGTTTGAAGATTCTTACTAGTCAGATATATTCTTGTGCGGTGAATAGGGGGTGTTGAGTCCAGTTCACTGAGCAAGGAATAGGTCTTGTCTCTTACATATTGGGTTTATGGAACGGTATCTGAGCTAATTTGAAACCCTTGTTTTATGCATCACCCCACCTCACCTTTCCCGTTCAGCAGCCGTAGTGTGTTTCCTAAACGTGTGACTCTGTTCTGTTTTGTAATTCAGTTCAAATGTAGCGGTTTTTACATTCTCTCTAGAAGTGATATCTTATGATAAGTGTCTTTTTCTGTGTGACTTATTTCACTTAGAATCGTCGTACCTAAATCCACTCATCGTGCTGCTACTAGCCTTATGACGTTGATTTCATGGCTGAGTGATATTCCATTGTACATGAGGACCCCAACTTCTTTATCCATTTTTCTCTTTCCTAGGATATTTAAGGTGTAATGAAGTGGGCGTTCTTGTCAATAGAGCAGCCCTAAACTTTGGGGTGCCTGTGTCTTGCTGATGTTTAGTTTTCCCAATTTATACGGCCATGAGTGGAAGTGCCCTATGCTCTCCAAGCTGTGTTTTTTAGATGTTTCAGAACACACCGTACACTTCTCCAGAGTGGCTGTTGGCAATTTACATCCCACCCATCAGCGTAGCAAGGCTCCCATTTCTCCATGGCCGGTCCTGCATTTCTGGTTTGGACACTTTTTTCCGCATGGCCCTTTTGCCCGCTGGGAAGCGAGACTTCTTTGGAGCGCTGATTGGCCTTTCCAGGTTGCTTGGTTGGCCAAAAAGGGCGTATGCGTTTTTTCCTGAATATATTCAGGAAAAAACGCATACGCCCTTTTTGGCCAAGGGCATCATTGTCCACGTTTTGCCGCTTTTCATGTGCTTTCAAGGCGATTCGAATCTACCTCCTGAAATCTGTTTCCTGCAATTCTGCCTTGCTTTCAAAGCCTCTTCGTTGCCTTCCCTTAATATATTTGTGGACGAGAGGTATCATTTAAAACTCTGCAGGTTTGTGAATTGCAGTGCCCCTGAGCTCCATTTTTCAACTCGCTTTTTTGGGAGCTGGCTGCAAAAGCGCAGGATTGCTTCAGGCCCTCTTCTGGTTCTGGGGGGCAGGCTGAGCTTGTGCTTAATTCTTCTTCCTGATGGGAAAATAGAGTGACCTGTGCCTGTCCCAACACCTAGAGCTAGTCTCTCATTGGTTCCCCTTCTTCCCGTTCATCCTCAGGACAAATTGCAACCTGTACGGAACAGGAGGTTAAAGGTGCTGATTCTCCAAGGAGGGAGATGGCTAGTAAATCGGCTGGAATGGCGAACCCGAGCAAAGGAGATGAGAAATGAGGTGCGTTTTAGAAACCTTTCCCGATCACACGGTGTACCATCTTCTGGGTTTCTCATGCCTGTTTTCGACGTAGGAAGATGCCCTTGAACCTGGAGATTTGGGACCCATGGGATGGGTACCATGCAGTATTACTTGAAAGGGTCTGCGTTGGCTCACCCAACCTCACCGAACCTCTCAGCTCCAAGAGTGTCCACCCTTATGTCTCAATCAGCTGTGGGTCTAGATATGGTCAATCCAGGTTGCATCACAGCCCCTGAACGAATTTTGTAAGAATTTCTCTCTCTTTCACTGTCTTTGTTTCACGGGTTTTGAAAAGTAATTTATTTTTATAATGGGGTTTAGCTGCTTTTCACGGCTGTGTTTATGCCGCTTTACACCCCCTTGACTAACTTACAGAGAGATATCAATACATAGGTTTGAAGATTCTTACTAGTCAGATATATTCTTGTGCGGTGAATAGGGGGTGTTGAGTCCAGTTCACTGAGCAAGGAATAGGTCTTGTCTCTTACATATTGGGTTTATGGAACGGTATCTGAGCTAATTTGAAACCCTTGTTTTATGCATCACCCCACCTCACCTTTCCCGTTCAGCAGCCGTAGTGTGTTTCCTAAACGTGTGACTCTGTTCTGTTTTGTAATTCAGTTCAAGTGTAGCGGTTTTTACATTCCCTCTAGAAGTGATATCTTATGATAAGTGTCTTTTTCTGTGTGACTTATTTCACTTAGAATCGTCGTACCTAAATCCACTCATCGTGCTGCTACTAGCCTTATGACGTTGATTTCATGGCTGAGTGATATTCCATTGTACATGAGGACCCCAACTTCTTTATCCATTTTTCTCTTTCCTAGGATATTTAAGGTGTAATGAAGTGGGCGTTCTTGTCAACAGAGCAGCCCTAAACTTTGGGGTGCCTGTGTCTTGCTGATGTTTAGTTTTCCCAATTTATACGGCCATGAGTGGAAGTGCCCTATGCTCTCCAAGCTGTGTTTTTTAGATGTTTCAGAACACACCGTACACTTCTCCAGAGTGGCTGTTGGCAATTTACATCCCACCCATCAGCGTAGCAAGGCTCCCATTTCTCCATGGCCGGTCCTGCATTTCTGGTTTGGACACTTTTTTCCGCATGGCCCTTTTGCCCGCTGGGAAGCGAGACTTCTTTGGAGCGCTGATTGGCCTTTCCAGGTTGCTTGGTTGGCCAAAAAGGGCGTATGCGTTTTTTCCTGAATATATTCAGGAAAAAACGCATACGCCCTTTTTGGCCAAGGGCATCATTGTCCACGTTTTGCCGCTTTTCATGTGCTTTCAAGGCGATTCGAATCTACCTCCTGAAATCTGTTTCCTGCAATTCTGCCTTGCTTTCAAAGCCTCTTCGTTGCCTTCCCTTAATATATTTGTGGACGAGAGGTATCATTTAAAACTCTGCAGGTTTGTGAATTGCAGTGCCCCTGAGCTCCATTTTTCAACTCGCTTTTTTGGGAGCTGGCTGCAAAAGCGCAGGATTGCTTCAGGCCCTCTTCTGGTTCTGGGGGGCAGGCTGAGCTTGTGCTTAATTCTTCTTCCTGATGGGAAAATAGAGTGACCTGTGCCTGTCCCAACACCTAGAGCTAGTCTCTCATTGGTTCCCCTTCTTCCCGTTCATCCTCAGGACAAATTGCAACCTGTACGGAACAGGAGGTTAAAGGTGCTGATTCTCCAAGGAGGGAGATGGCTAGTAAATCGGCTGGAATGGCGAACCCGAGCAAAGGAGATGAGAAATGAGGTGCGTTTTAGAAACCTTTCCCGATCACACGGTGTACCATCTTCTGGGTTTCTCATGCCTGTTTTCGACGTAGGAAGATGCCCTTGAACCTGGAGATTTGGGACCCATGGGATGGGTACCATGCAGTATTACTTGAAAGGGTCTGCGTTGGCTCACCCAACCTCACCGAACCTCTCAGCTCCAAGAGTGTCCACCCTTATGTCTCAATCAGCTGTGGGTCTAGATATGGTCAATCCAGGTTGCATCACAGCCCCTGAACGAATTTTGTAAGAATTTCTCTCTCTTTCACTGTCTTTGTTTCACGGGTTTTGAAAAGTAATTTATTTTTATAATGGGGTTTAGCTGCTTTTCACGGCTGTGTTTATGCCGCTTTACACCCCCTTGACTAACTTACAGAGAGATATCAATACATAGGTTTGAAGATTCTTACTAGTCAGATATATTCTTGTGCGGTGAATAGGGGGTGTTGAGTCCAGTTCACTGAGCAAGGAATAGGTCTTGTCTCTTACATATTGGGTTTATGGAACGGTATCTGAGCTAATTTGAAACCCTTGTTTTATGCATCACCCCACCTCACCTTTCCCGTTCAGCAGCCGTAGTGTGTTTCCTAAACGTGTGACTCTGTTCTGTTTTGTAATTCAGTTCAAGTGTAGCGGTTTTTACATTCCCTCTAGAAGTGATATCTTATGATAAGTGTCTTTTTCTGTGTGACTTATTTCACTTAGAATCGTCGTACCTAAATCCACTCATCGTGCTGCTACTAGCCTTATGACGTTGATTTCATGGCTGAGTGATATTCCATTGTACATGAGGACCCCAACTTCTTTATCCATTTTTCTCTTTCCTAGGATATTTAAGGTGTAATGAAGTGGGCGTTCTTGTCAACAGAGCAGCCCTAAACTTTGGGGTGCCTGTGTCTTGCTGATGTTTAGTTTTCCCAATTTATACGGCCATGAGTGGAAGTGCCCTATGCTCTCCAAGCTGTGTTTTTTAGATGTTTCAGAACACACCGTACACTTCTCCAGAGTGGCTGTTGGCAATTTACATCCCACCCATCAGCGTAGCAAGGCTCCCATTTCTCCATGGCCGGTCCTGCATTTCTGGTTTGGACACTTTTTTCCGCATGGCCCTTTTGCCCGCTGGGAAGCGAGACTTCTTTGGAGCGCTGATTGGCCTTTCCAGGTTGCTTGGTTGGCCAAAAAGGGCGTATGCGTTTTTTCCTGAATATATTCAGGAAAAAACGCATACGCCCTTTTTGGCCAAGGGCATCATTGTCCACGTTTTGCCGCTTTTCATGTGCTTTCAAGGCGATTCGAATCTACCTCCTGAAATCTGTTTCCTGCAATTCTGCCTTGCTTTCAAAGCCTCTTCGTTGCCTTCCCTTAATATATTTGTGGACGAGAGGTATCATTTAAAACTCTGCAGGTTTGTGAATTGCAGTGCCCCTGAGCTCCATTTTTCAACTCGCTTTTTTGGGAGCTGGCTGCAAAAGCGCAGGATTGCTTCAGGCCCTCTTCTGGTTCTGGGGGGCAGGCTGAGCTTGTGCTTAATTCTTCTTCCTGATGGGAAAATAGAGTGACCTGTGCCTGTCCCAACACCTAGAGCTAGTCTCTCATTGGTTCCCCTTCTTCCCGTTCATCCTCAGGACAAATTGCAACCTGTACGGAACAGGAGGTTAAAGGTGCTGATTCTCCAAGGAGGGAGATGGCTAGTAAATCGGCTGGAATGGCGAACCCGAGCAAAGGAGATGAGAAATGAGGTGCGTTTTAGAAACCTTTCCCGATCACACGGTGTACCATCTTCTGGGTTTCTCATGCCTGTTTTCGACGTAGGAAGATGCCCTTGAACCTGGAGATTTGGGACCCATGGGATGGGTACCATGCAGTATTACTTGAAAGGGTCTGCGTTGGCTCACCCAACCTCACCGAACCTCTCAGCTCCAAGAGTGTCCACCCTTATGTCTCAATCAGCTGTGGGTCTAGATATGGTCAATCCAGGTTGCATCACAGCCCCTGAACGAATTTTGTAAGAATTTCTCTCTCTTTCACTGTCTTTGTTTCACGGGTTTTGAAAAGTAATTTATTTTTATAATGGGGTTTAGCTGCTTTTCACGGCTGTGTTTATGCCGCTTTACACCCCCTTGACTCACTTACAGAGAGATATCAATACATAGGTTTGAAGATTCTTACTAGTCAGATATATTCTTGTGCGGTGAATAGGGGGTGTTGAGTCCAGTTCACTGAGCAAGGAATAGGTCTTGTCTCTTACATATTGGGTTTATGGAACGGTATCTGAGCTAATTTGAAACCCTTGTTTTATGCATCACCCCACCTCACCTTTCCCGTTCTGCAGCCGTAGTGTGTTTCCTAAACGTGTGACTCTGTTCTGTTTTGTAATTCAGTTCAAGTGTAGCGGTTTTTACATTCCCTCTAGAAGTGATATCTTATGATAAGTGTCTTTTTCTGTGTGACTTATTTCACTTAGAATCGTCGTACCTAAATCCACTCATCGTGCTGCTACTAGCCTTATGACGTTGATTTCATGGCTGAGTGATATTCCATTGTACATGAGGACCCCAACTTCTTTATCCATTTTTCTCTTTCCTAGGATATTTAAGGTGTAATGAAGTGGGCGTTCTTGTCAACAGAGCAGCCCTAAACTTTGGGGTGCCTGTGTCTTGCTGATGTTTAGTTTTCCCAATTTATACGCCCATGAGTGGAAGTGCCCTATGCTCTCCAAGCTGTGTTTTTTAGATGTTTCAGAACACACCGTACACTTCTCCAGAGTGGCTGTTGGCAATTTACATCCCACCCATCAGCGTAGCAAGGCTCCCATTTCTCCATGGCCGGTCCTGCATTTCTGGTCTGGACACTTTTTTCCGCATGGCCCTTTTGCCCGCTGGGAAGCGAGACTTCTTTGGAGCGCTGATTGGCCTTTCCAGGTTGCTTGGTTGGCCAAAAAGGGCGTATGCGTTTTTTCCTGAATATATTCAGGAAAAAACGCATACGCCCTTTTTGGCCAAGGGCATCATTGTCCACGTTTTGCCGCTTTTCATGTGCTTTCAAGGCGATTCGAATCTACCTCCTGAAATCTGTTTCCTGCAATTCTGCCTTGCTTTCAAAGCCTCTTCGTTGCCTTCCCTTAATATATTTGTGGACGAGAGGTATCATTTAAAACTCTGCAGGTTTGTGAATTGCAGTGCCCCTGAGCTCCATTTTTCAACTCGCTTTTTTGGGAGCTGGCCGCAAAAGCGCAGGATTGCTTCAGGCCCTCTTCTGGTTCTGGGGGGCAGGCTGAGCTTGTGCTTAATTCTTCTTCCTGATGGGAAAATAGAGTGACCTGTGCCTGTCCCAACACCTAGAGCTAGTCTCTCATTGGTTCCCCCTCTTCCCGTTCATCCTCAGGACAAATTGCAACCTGTACGGAACAGGAGGTTAAAGGTGCTGATTCTCCAAGGAGGGAGATGGCTAGTAAATCAGCTGGAATGGCGAACCCGAGCAAAGGAGATGAGAAATGAGGTGCGTTTTAGAAACCTTTCCCGATCACACGGTGTACCATCTTCTGGGTTTCTCATGCCTGTTTTCGACGTAGGAAGATGCCCTTGAACCTGGAGATTTGGGACCCATGGGATGGGTACCATGCAGTATTACTTGAAAGGGTCTGCGTTGGCTCACCCAACCTCACCGAACCTCTCAGCCCCAAGAGTGTCCACCCTTATGTCTCAATCAGCTGTGGGTCTAGATATGGTCAATCCAGGTTGCATCACAGCCCCTGAACGAATTTTGTAAGAATTTCTCTCTCTTTCACTGTCTTTGTTTCACGGGTTTTGAAAAGTAATTTATTTTTATAATGGGGTTTAGCTGCTTTTCACGGCTGTGTTTATGCCGCTTTACACCCCCTTGACTCACTTACAGAGAGATATCAATACATAGGTTTGAAGATTCTTACTAGTCAGATATATTCTTGTGCGGTGAATAGGGGGTGTTGAGTCCAGTTCACTGAGCAAGGAATAGGTCTTGTCTCTTACATATTGGGTTTATGGAACGGTATCGGAGCTAATTTGAAACCCTTGTTTTATGCATCACCCCACCTCACCTTTCCCGTTCAGCAGCCGTAGTGTGTTTCCTAAACGTGTGACTCTGTTCTGTTTTGTAATTCAGTTCAAGTGTAGCGGTTTTTACATTCCCTCTAGAAGTGATATCTTAGGATAAGTGTCTTTTTCTGTGTGACTTATTTCACTTAGAATCGTCGTACCTAAATCCACTCATCGTGCTGCTACTAGCCTTATGACGTTGATTACATGGCTGAGTGATATTCCATTGTACATGAGGACCCCAACTTCTTTATCCATTTTTCTCTTTCCTAGGATATTTAAGGTGTAATGAAGTGGGCGTTCTTGTCAACAGAGCAGCCCTAAACTTTGGGGTGCCTGTGTCTTGCTGATGTTTAGTTTTCCCAATTTATACGCCCATGAGTGGAAGTGCCCTATGCTCTCCAAGCTGTGTTTTTTAGATGTTTCAGAACACACCGTACACTTCTCCAGAGTGGCTGTTGGCAATTTACATCCCACCCATCAGTGTAGCAAGGCTCCCATTTCTCCATGGCCGGTCCTGCATTTCTGGTTTGGACACTTTTTTCCGCATGGCCCTTTTGCCCGCTGGGAAGCGAGACTTCTTTGGAGCGCTGATTGGCCTTTCCAGGTTGCTTGGTTGGCCAAAAAGGGCGTATGCGTTTTTCCTGAATATATTCAGGAAAAAAACGCATACGCCCTTTTTGGCCAAGGGCATCATTGTCCACGTTTTGCCGCTTTTCATGTGCTTTCAAGGCGATTCGAATCTACCTCCTGAAATCTGTTTCCTGCAATTCTGCCTTGCTTTCAAAGCCTCTTCGTTGCCTTCCCTTAATATATTTGTGGACGAGAGGTATCATTTAAAACTCTGCAGGTTTGTGAATTGCAGTGCCCCTGAGCTCCATTTTTCAACTCGCTTTTTTGGGAGCTGGCCGCAAAAGCGCAGGATTGCTTCAGGCCCTCTTCTGGTTCTGGGGAGCAGGCTGAGCTTGTGCTTAATTCTTCTTCCTGATGGGAAAATAGAGTGACCTGTGCCTGTCCCAACCCCTGGAGCTAGTCTCTCATTGGTTCCCCCTCTTCCCGTTCATCCTCAGGACAAATTGCAACCTGTACGGAACAGGAGGGTAAAGGTGCTGATTCTCCAAGGAGGGAGATGGCTAGTAAATCGGCTGGAATGGCGAACCCGAGCAAAGGAGATGAGAAATGAGGTGCGTTTTAGAAACCTTTCCCGATCACACGGTGTACCATCTTCTGGGTTTCTCATGCCTGTTTTCGACGTAGGAAGATGCCCTTGAACCTGGAGATTTGGGACCCATGGGATGGGTACCATGCAGTATTACTTGAAAGGGTCTGCGTTGGCTCACCCAACCTCACCGAACCTCTCAGCCCCAAGAGTGTCCACCCTTATGTCTCAATCAGCTGTGGGTCTAGATATGGTCAATCCAGGTTGCATCACAGCCCCTGAACGAATTTTGTAAGAATTTCTCTCTCTTTCACTGTCTTTGTTTCACGGGTTTTGAAAAGTAATTTATTTTTATAATGGGGTTTAGCTGCTTTTCACGGCTGTGTTCATGCCGCTTTACACCCCCTTGACTCACTTACAGAGAGATATCAATACATAGGTTTGAAGATTCTTACTAGTCAGATATATTCTTGTGCGGTGAATAGGGGGTGTTGAGTCCAGTTCACTGAAAAAGGGATAGGTCTTGTCTCTTACATATTGGGTTTATGGAACGGTATCTGAGCTAATTTGAAACCCTTGTTTTATGCATCACCCCACCTCACCTTTCCCGTTCAGCAGCCGTAGTGTGTTTCCTAAACGTGTGACTCTGTTCTGTTTTGTAATTCAGTTCAAGTGTAGCGGTTTTTACATTCCCTCTAGAAGTGATATCTTATGATAAGTGTCTTTTTCTGTGTGACTTATTTCACTTAGAATCGTCGTACCTAAATCCACTCATCGTGCTGCTACTAGCCTTATGACGTTGATTTCATGGCTGAGTGATATTCCATTGTACATGAGGACCCCAACTTCTTTATCCATTTTTCTCTTTCCTAGGATATTTAAGGTGTAATGAAGTGGGCGTTCTTGTCAACAGAGCAGCCCTAAACTTTGGGGTGCCTGTGTCTTGCTGATGTTTAGTTTTCCCAATTTATACGCCCATGAGTGGAAGTGCCCTATGCTCTCCAAGCTGTGTTTTTTAGATGTTTCAGAACACACCGTACACTTCTCCAGAGTGGCTGTTGGCAATTTACATCCCACCCATCAGCGTAGCAAGGCTCCCATTTCTCCATGGCCGGTCCTGCATTTCTGGTCTGGACACTTTTTTCCGCATGGCCCTTTTGCCCGCTGGGAAGCGAGACTTCTTTGGAGCGCTGATTGGCCTTTCCAGGTTGCTTGGTTGGCCAAAAAGGGCGTATGCGTTTTTTCCTGAATATATTCAGGAAAAAACGCATATGCCCTTTTTGGCCAAGGGCATCATTGTCCACGTTTTGACGCTTTTCATGTGCTTTCAAGTCGATTCGAATCTACCTCCTGAAATCTGTTTCCTGCAATTCTGCCTTGCTTTCAAAGCCTCTTCGTTGCCTTCCCTTAATATATTTGTGGACGAGAGGTATCATTTAAAACTCTGCAGGTTTGTGAATTGCAGTGCCCCTGAGCTCCATTTTTCAACTCGCTTTTTTGGGACCTGGCCGCAAAAGCGCAGGATTGCTTCAGGCCCTCTTCTGGTTCTGGGGGGCAGGCTGAGCTTGTGCTTAATTCTTCTTCCTGATGGGAAAATAGAGTGACCTGTGCCTGTCCCAACACCTAGAGCTAGTCTCTCATTGGTTCCCCCTCTTCCCGTTCATCCTCAGGACAAATTGCAACCTGTACGGAACAGGAGGTTAAAGGTGCTGATTCTCCAAGGAGGGAGATGGCTAGTAAATCGGCTGGAATGGCGAAGCCGAGCAAAGGAGATGAGAAATGAGGTGCGTTTTAGAAACCTTTCCCGATCACACGGTGTACCATCTTCTGGGTTTCTCATGCCTGTTTTCGACGTAGGAAGATGCCCTTGAACCTGGAGATTTGGGACCCATGGGATGGGTACCATGCAGTATTACTTGAAAGGGTCTGCGTTGGCTCACCCAACCTCACCGAACCTCTCAGCCCCAAGAGTGTCCACCCTTATGTCTCAATCAGCTGTGGGTCTAGATATGGTCAATCCAGGTTGCATCACAGCCCCTGAATGAATTTTGTAAGAATTTCTCTCTCTTTCACTGTCTTTGTTTCACGGGTTTTGAAAAGTAATTTATTTTTATAATGGGGTTTAGCTGCTTTTCACGGCTGTGTTTATGCCGCTTTACACCCCCTTGACTCACTTACAGAGAGATATCAATACATAGGTTTGAAGATTCTTACTAGTCAGATATATTCTTGTGCGGTGAATAGGGGGTGTTGAGTCCAGTTCACTGAAAAAGGGATAGGTCTTGTCTCTTACATATTGGGTTTATGGAACGGTATCTGAGCTAATTTGAAACCCTTGTTTTATGCATCACCCCACCTCACCTTTCCCGTTCAGCAGCCGTAGTGTGTTTCCTAAACGTGTGACTCTGTTCTGTTTTGTAATTCAGTTCAAGTGTAGCGGTTTTTACATTCCCTCTAGAAGTGATATCTTATGATAAGTGTCTTTTTCTGTGTGACTTATTTCACTTAGAATCGTCGTACCTAAATCCACTCATCGTGCTGCTACTAGCCTTATGACGTTGATTTCATGGCTGAGTGATATTCCATTGTACATGAGGACCACAACTTCTTTAACCATTTTTCTCTTTCCTAGGATATTTAAGGTGTAATGAAGTGGGGGTTCTTGTCAACAGAGCAGCCCTAAACTTTGGGGTGCCTGTGTCTTGCTGATTTTTAGTTTTCCCAATTTATACGCCCATGAGTGGAAGTGCCCTATGCTCTCCAAGCTGTGTTTTTTAGATGTTTCAGAACACACCGTACACTTCTCCAGAGTGGCTGTTGGCAATTTACATCCCACCCATCAGCGTAGCAAGGCTCCCATTTCTCCATGGCCGGTCCTGCATTTCTGGTTTGGACACTTTTTTCCGCATGGCCGTTTTGCCCGCTGGGAAGCGAGAATTCCTTGGAGCGCTGATTGGCCTTTCCAGGTTGCTTGGTTGGCCAAAAAGGGCGTATGCGTTTTTTCCTGAATATATTCAGGAAAAAACGCATACGCCCTTCTTGGCCAAGGGCATCACTGTCCACGTTTTGCCGCTTTTCATGTGCTTTCAAGGCGATTCGAATCTACCTCCTGAAATCTGTTTCCTGCAATTCTGCCTTGCTTTCAAAGCCTCTTCGTTGCCTTCCCTTAATATATTTGTGGACGAGAGGTATCATTTAAAACTCTGCAGGTTTGTGAATTGCAGTGCCCCTGAGCTCCATTTTTCAACTCGCTTTTTTGGGAGCTGGCCGCAAAAGCGCAGGATTGCTTCAGGCCCTCTTCTGGTTCTGGGGAGCAGGCTGAGCTTGTGCTTAATTCTTCTTCCTGATGGGAAAATAGAGTGACCTGTGCCTGTCCCAACCCCTGGAGCTAGTCTCTCATTGGTTCCCCCTCTTCCCGTTCATCCTCAGGACAAATTGCAACCTGTACGGAACAGGAGGGTAAAGGTGCTGATTCTCCAAGGAGGGAGATGGCTAGTAAATCGGCTGGAATGGCGAACCCGAGCAAAGGAGATGAGAAATGAGGTGCGTTTTAGAAACCTTTCCCGATCACACGGTGTACCATCTTCTGGGTTTCTCATGCCTGTTTTCGACGTAGGAAGATGCCCTTGAACCTGGAGATTTGGGACCCATGGGATGGGTACCATGCAGTATTACTTGAAAGGGTCTGCGTTGGCTCACCCAACCTCACCGAACCTCTCAGCCCCAAGAGTGTCCACCCTTATGTCTCAATCAGCTGTGGGTCTAGATATGGTCAATCCAGGTTGCATCACAGCCCCTGAACGAATTTTGTAAGAATTTCTCTCTCTTTCACTGTCTTTGTTTCACGGGTTTTGAAAAGTAATTTATTTTTATAATGGGGTTTAGCTGCTTTTCACGGCTGTGTTCATGCCGCTTTACACCCCCTTGACTCACTTACAGAGAGATATCAATACATAGGTTTGAAGATTCTTACTAGTCAGATATATTCTTGTGCGGTGAATAGGGGGTGTTGAGTCCAGTTCACTGAAAAAGGGATAGGTCTTGTCTCTTACATATTGGGTTTATGGAACGGTATCTGAGCTAATTTGAAACCCTTGTTTTATGCATCACCCCACCTCACCTTTCCCGTTCAGCAGCCGTAGTGTGTTTCCTAAACGTGTGACTCTGTTCTGTTTTGTAATTCAGTTCAAGTGTAGCGGTTTTTACATTCCCTCTAGAAGTGATATCTTATGATAAGTGTCTTTTTCTGTGTGACTTATTTCACTTAGAATCGTCGTACCTAAATCCACTCATCGTGCTGCTACTAGCCTTATGACGTTGATTTCATGGCTGAGTGATATTCCATTGTACATGAGGACCCCAACTTCTTTATCCATTTTTCTCTTTCCTAGGATATTTAAGGTGTAATGAAGTGGGCGTTCTTGTCAACAGAGCAGCCCTAAACTTTGGGGTGCCTGTGTCTTGCTGATGTTTAGTTTTCCCAATTTATACGCCCATGAGTGGAAGTGCCCTATGCTCTCCAAGCTGTGTTTTTTAGATGTTTCAGAACACACCGTACACTTCTCCAGAGTGGCTGTTGGCAATTTACATCCCACCCATCAGCGTAGCAAGGCTCCCATTTCTCCATGGCCGGTCCTGCATTTCTGGTCTGGACACTTTTTTCCGCATGGCCCTTTTGCCCGCTGGGAAGCGAGACTTCTTTGGAGCGCTGATTGGCCTTTCCAGGTTGCTTGGTTGGCCAAAAAGGGCGTATGCGTTTTTTCCTGAATATATTCAGGAAAAAACGCATATGCCCTTTTTGGCCAAGGGCATCATTGTCCACGTTTTGCCGCTTTTCATGTGCTTTCAAGTCGATTCGAATCTACCTCCTGAAATCTGTTTCCTGCAATTCTGCCTTGCTTTCAAAGCCTCTTCGTTGCCTTCCCTTAATATATTTGTGGACGAGAGGTATCATTTAAAACTCTGCAGGTTTGTGAATTGCAGTGCCCCTGAGCTCCATTTTTCAACTCGCTTTTTTGGGACCTGGCCGCAAAAGCGCAGGATTGCTTCAGGCCCTCTTCTGGTTCTGGGGGGCAGGCTGAGCTTGTGCTTAATTCTTCTTCCTGATGGGAAAATAGAGTGACCTGTGCCTGTCCCAACACCTAGAGCTAGTCTCTCATTGGTTCCCCCTCTTCCCGTTCATCCTCAGGACAAATTGCAACCTGTACGGAACAGGAGGTTAAAGGTGCTGATTCTCCAAGGAGGGAGATGGCTAGTAAATCGGCTGGAATGGCGAA
This sequence comes from Balaenoptera acutorostrata, assembly GCF_949987535.1. NCBI lineage: Eukaryota > Metazoa > Chordata > Mammalia > Artiodactyla > Balaenopteridae > Balaenoptera > Balaenoptera acutorostrata. Next base: position 5,657 of record NW_026646028.1, on the reverse strand, counting down.
GCCGAGCAAAGGAGATGAGAAATGAGGTGCGTTTTAGAAACCTTTCCCGATCACACGGTGTACCATCTTCTGGGTTTCTCATGCCTGTTTTCGACGTAGGAAGATGCCCTTGAACCTGGAGATTTGGGACCCATGGGATGGGTACCATGCAGTATTACTTGAAAGGGTCTGCGTTGGCTCACCCAACCTCACCGAACCTCTCAGCCCCAAGAGTGTCCACCCTTATGTCTCAATCAGCTGTGGGTCTAGATATGGTCAATCCAGGTTGCATCACAGCCCCTGAATGAATTTTGTAAGAATTTCTCTCTCTTTCACTGTCTTTGTTTCACGGGTTTTGAAAAGTAATTTATTTTTATAATGGGGTTTAGCTGCTTTTCACGGCTGTGTTTATGCCGCTTTACACCCCCTTGACTCACTTACAGAGAGATATCAATACATAGGTTTGAAGATTCTTACTAGTCAGATATATTCTTGTGCGGTGAATAGGGGGTGTTGAGTCCAGTTCACTGAAAAAGGGATAGGTCTTGTCTCTTACATATTGGGTTTATGGAACGGTATCTGAGCTAATTTGAAACCCTTGTTTTATGCATCACCCCACCTCACCTTTCCCGTTCAGCAGCCGTAGTGTGTTTCCTAAACGTGTGACTCTGTTCTGTTTTGTAATTCAGTTCAAGTGTAGCGGTTTTTACATTCCCTCTAGAAGTGATATCTTATGATAAGTGTCTTTTTCTGTGTGACTTATTTCACTTAGAATCGTCGTACCTAAATCCACTCATCGTGCTGCTACTAGCCTTATGACGTTGATTTCATGGCTGAGTGATATTCCATTGTACATGAGGACCCCAACTTCTTTAACCATTTTTCTCTTTCCTAGGATATTTAAGGTGTAATGAAGTGGGGGTTCTTGTCAACAGAGCAGCCCTAAACTTTGGGGTGCCTGTGTCTTGCTGATTTTTAGTTTTCCCAATTTATACGCCCATGAGTGGAAGTGCCCTATGCTCTCCAAGCTGTGTTTTTTAGATGTTTCAGAACACACCGTACACTTCTCCAGAGTGGCTGTTGGCAATTTACATCCCACCCATCAGCGTAGCAAGGCTCCCATTTCTCCATGGCCGGTCCTGCATTTCTGGTTTGGACACTTTTTTCCGCATGGCCCTTTTGCCCGCTGGGAAGCGAGAATTCCTTGGAGCGCTGATTGGCCTTTCCAGGTTGCTTGGTTGGCCAAAAAGGGCGTATGCGTTTTTTCCTGAATATATTCAGGAAAAAACGCATACGCCCTTCTTGGCCAAGGGCATCACTGTCCACGTTTTGCCGCTTTTCATGTGCTTTCAAGGCGATTCGAATCTACCTCCTGAAATCTGTTTCCTGCAATTCTGCCTTGCTTTCAAAGCCTCTTCGTTGCCTTCCCTTAATATATTTGTGGACGAGAGGTATCATTTAAAACTCTGCAGGTTTGTGAATTGCAGTGCCCCTGAGCTCCATTTTTCAACTCGCTTTTTTGGGAGCTGGCCGCAAAAGCGCAGGATTGCTTCAGGCCCTCTTCTGGTTCTGGGGAGCAGGCTGAGCTTGTGCTTAATTCTTCTTCCTGATGGGAAAATAGAGTGACCTGTGCCTGTCCCAACCCCTGGAGCTAGTCTCTCATTGGTTCCCCCTCTTCCCGTTCATCCTCAGGACAAATTGCAACCTGTACGGAACAGGAGGGTAAAGGTGCTGATTCTCCAAGGAGGGAGATGGCTAGTAAATCGGCTGGAATGGCGAACCCGAGCAAAGGAGATGAGAAATGAGGTGCGTTTTAGAAACCTTTCCCGATCACACGGTGTACCATCTTCTGGGTTTCTCATGCCTGTTTTCGACGTAGGAAGATGCCCTTGAACCTGGAGATTTGGGACCCATGGGATGGGTACCATGCAGTATTACTTGAAAGGGTCTGCGTTGGCTCACCCAACCTCACCGAACCTCTCAGCCCCAAGAGTGTCCACCCTTATGTCTCAATCAGCTGTGGGTCTAGATATGGTCAATCCAGGTTGCATCACAGCCCCTGAACGAATTTTGTAAGAATTTCTCTCTCTTTCACTGTCTTTGTTTCACGGGTTTTGAAAAGTAATTTATTTTTATAATGGGGTTTAGCTGCTTTTCACGGCTGTGTTCATGCCGCTTTACACCCCCTTGACTCACTTACAGAGAGATATCAATACATAGGTTTGAAGATTCTTACTAGTCAGATATATTCTTGTGCGGTGAATAGGGGGTGTTGAGTCCAGTTCACTGAAAAAGGGATAGGTCTTGTCTCTTACATATTGGGTTTATGGAACGGTATCTGAGCTAATTTGAAACCCTTGTTTTATGCATCACCCCACCTCACCTTTCCCGTTCAGCAGCCGTAGTGTGTTTCCTAAACGTGTGACTCTGTTCTGTTTTGTAATTCAGTTCAAGTGTAGCGGTTTTTACATTCCCTCTAGAAGTGATATCTTATGATAAGTGTCTTTTTCTGTGTGACTTATTTCACTTAGAATCGTCGTACCTAAATCCACTCATCGTGCTGCTACTAGCCTTATGACGTTGATTTCATGGCTGAGTGATATTCCATTGTACATGAGGACCCCAACTTCTTTATCCATTTTTCTCTTTCCTAGGATATTTAAGGTGTAATGAAGTGGGCGTTCTTGTCAACAGAGCAGCCCTAAACTTTGGGGTGCCTGTGTCTTGCTGATGTTTAGTTTTCCCAATTTATACGCCCATGAGTGGAAGTGCCCTATGCTCTCCAAGCTGTGTTTTTTAGATGTTTCAGAACACACCGTACACTTCTCCAGAGTGGCTGTTGGCAATTTACATCCCACCCATCAGCGTAGCAAGGCTCCCATTTCTCCATGGCCGGTCCTGCATTTCTGGTCTGGACACTTTTTTCCGCATGGCCCTTTTGCCCGCTGGGAAGCGAGACTTCTTTGGAGCGCTGATTGGCCTTTCCAGGTTGCTTGGTTGGCCAAAAAGGGCGTATGCGTTTTTTCCTGAATATATTCAGGAAAAAACGCATACGCCCTTTTTGGCCAAGGGCATCATTGTCCACGTTTTGCCGCTTTTCATGTGCTTTCAAGGCGATTCGAATCTACCTCCTGAAATCTGTTTCCTGCAATTCTGCCTTGCTTTCAAAGCCTCTTCGTTGCCTTCCCTTAATATATTTGTGGACGAGAGGTATCATTTAAAACTCTGCAGGTTTGTGAATTGCAGTGCCCCTGAGCTCCATTTTTCAACTCGCTTTTTTGGGACCTGGCCGCAAAAGCGCAGGATTGCTTCAGGCCCTCTTCTGGTTCTGGGGGGAAGGCTGAGCTTGTGCTTAATTCTTCTTCCTGATGGGAAAATAGAGTGACCTGTGCCTGTCCCAACACCTAGAGCTAGTCTCTTATTGGTTCCCCCTCTTCCCGTTCATCCTCAGGACAAATTGCAACCTGTACGGAACAGGAGGTTAAAGGTGCTGATTCTCCAAGGAGGGAGATGGCTAGTAAATCGGCTGGAATGGTGAACCCGAGCAAAGGAGATGAGAAATGAGGTGCGTTTTAGAAACCTTTCCCGATCACACGGTGTACCATCTTCTGGGTTTCTCATGCCTGTTTTCGACGTAGGAAGATGCCCTTGAACCTGGAGATTTGGGACCCATGGGATGGGTACCATGCAGTATTACTTGAAAGGGGTCTGCGTTGGCTCACCCAACCTCACCGAACCTCTCAGCCCCAAGAGTATCCACCCTTATGTCTCAATCAGCTGTGGGTCTAGATATGGTCAATCCAGGTTGCATCACAGCCCCTGAACGAATTTTGTAAGAATTTCTCTCTCTTTCACTGTCTTTGTTTCACGGGTTTTGAAAAGTAATTTATTTTTATAATGGGGTTTAGCTGCTTTTCACGGCTGTGTTTATGCCGCTTTACACCCCCTTGACTCACTTACAGAGAGATATCAATACATAGGTTTGAAGATTCTTACTAGTCAGATATATTCTTGTGCGGTGAATAGGGGGTGTTGAGTCCAGTTCACTGAAAAAGGGATAGGTCTTGTCTCTTACATATTGGGTTTATGGAACGGTATCGGAGCTAATTTGAAACCCTTGTTTTATGCATCACCCCACCTCACCTTTCCCGTTCAGCAGCCATAGTGTGTTTCCTAAACGTGTGACTCTGTTCTGTTTTGTAATTCAGTTCAAGTGTAGCGGTTTTTACATTCCCTCTAGAAGTGATATCTTATGATAAGTGTCTTTTTCTGTGTGACTTATTTCACTTAGAATCGTCGTACCTAAATCCACTCATCGTGCTGCTACTAGCCTTATGACGTTGATTTCATGGCTGAGTGATATTCCATTGTACATGAGGACCCCAACTTCTTTATCCATTTTTCTCTTTCCTAGGATATTTAAGGTGTAATGAAGTGGGCGTTCTTGTCAACAGAGCAGCCCTAAACTTTGGGGTGCCTGTGTCTTGCTGATGTTTAGTTTTCCCAATTTATACGCCCATGAGTGGAAGTGCCCTATGCTCTCCAAGCTGTGTTTTTTAGATGTTTCAGAACACACCGTACACTTCTCCAGAGTGGCTGTTGGCAATTTACATCCCACCCATCAGCGTAGCAAGGCTCCCATTTCTCCATGGCCGGTCCTGCATTTCTGGTCTGGACACTTTTTTCCGCATGGCCCTTTTGCCCGCTGGGAAGCGAGACTTCTTTGGAGCGCTGATTGGCCTTTCCAGGTTGCTTGGTTGGCCAAAAAGGGCGTACGCGTTTTTTCCTGAATATATTCAGGAAAAAACGCATACGCCCTTTTTGGCCAAGTGCATCATTGTCCACGTTTTGCCGCTTTTCATGTGCTTTCAAGGCGATTCGAATCTACCTCCTGAAATCTGTTTCCTGCAATTCTGCCTTGCTTTCAAAGCCTCTTCGTTGCCTTCCCTTAATATATTTGTGGACGAGAGGTATCATTTAAAACTCTGCAGGTTTGTGAATTGCAGTGCCCCTGAGCTCCATTTTTCAACTCGCTTTTTTGGGACCTGGCCGCAAAAGCGCAGGATTGCTTCAGGCCCTCTTCTGGTTCTGGGGGGCAGGCTGAGCTTGTGCTTAATTCTTCTTCCTGATGGGAAAATAGAGTGACCTGTGCCTGTCCCAACACCTAGAGCTAGTCTCTCATTGGTTCCCCCTCTTCCCGTTCATCCTCAGGACAAATTGCAACCTGTACGGAACAGGAGGTTAAAGGTGCTGATTCTCCAAGGAGGGAGATGGCTAGTAAATCAGCTGGAATGGCGAACCCGAGCAAAGGAGATGAGAAATGAGGTGCGTTTTAGAAACCTTTCCCGATCACACGGTGTACCATCTTCTGGGTTTCTCATGCCTGTTTTCGACGTAGGAAGATGCCCTTGAACCTGGAGATTTGGGACCCATGGGATGGGTACCATGCAGTATTACTTGAAAGGGTCTGCGTTGGCTCACCCAACCTCACCGAACCTCTCAGCCCCAAGAGTGTCCACCCTGATGTCTCAATCAGCTGTGGGTCTAGATATGGTCAATCCAGGTTGCATCACAGCCCCTGAACGAATTTTGTAAGAATTTCTCTCTCTTTCACTGTCTTTGTTTCACGGGTTTTGAAAAGTAATTTATTTTTATAATGGGGTTAAGCTGCATATCAC